>NC_045710.1:133799-170865 GCF_009834535.1 Camelus ferus | reverse complement strand
GCTATATGGGTTGGTATTAGCTCCAGCTCGGTTTTACAGTGAAAAATGCAGCAACTTCAAACCGGCACTAGGAAACAGACTGAGAAACCAGAGTAATTGTTTGTCCTGCAACCCCTTCCTTTGTGCTAGATGAACGAAGATCTCTCCATATACTCAATTCTCAGAGATAAGTGTGTGTGAATGCCGTCCTTCACCTAGCTTGTTTTGAACACAAAGATTCTTTTTAGTTGCAAACTACAATCCATACATATATATGCGCAGGTAGTAGCTCCAACACGGTTTTACAGTGAAAACTACAGGAACTTCAAACCGGCACTTGGAATCAGACTGAGAAACCAGAGTAAATGTTTCTCCTGCAAACCGTTCCCTTTGTGCTAGATGAACGAACGTCTCTCCACGTACTCAGTTCTCAGAAATATGTCTGTTTTAAAGCTGTCATTCACATAGCTTGTTGGGAATAGAAAGTTTTTTTCAGTTGAAAACTACACACCATACTAATATATGCGGAGGAACTAGCTCCAACTCAGTTTTATAGTGAAAACTGAAGGAACTTCATACCGGCACTAGGAAACAGACAGAGAAACTTGAGTAAAATTTTGTCCTGCAAACATTTCCTTTTGTGCTACATGAACTAACCTCTCTCCATATACTCAATTCTCAGAGATATATGTTTGTGTAAGCCGTCCTTCAACTAGCGTGTTGGGAACACATAGTTTCTTTTCCGTTGCAAACTACAATCCATAAATATATATGGGGAGGTACTAGCTCCAAATCGGTTTTACAATGAAATCTGCAGGAACTTCAATCCAGCATTTGTAATCAGACTGAGAAACCAGCGTAAATATTTCTCCTGCAAACCATTCCTTTTGTGCTAGATGAACGAAAGTCTCTCCACATACTCATTTCCCAGAGATATGTTTGTGTGAAAGCCGTCCTTCACCTTGCTTGTTGCGAACACAAAGTTTCTTTTAAGTTGCAAACTACTCTCCTTACATATATATGGGGTGGTACAAGCTCAAAATCTGTTTTACAGAGAAAACAGCAGGAACTTCTAACCGCAACTTGGAAACAGACTGAGAATACAGAGTAAATGTATTTACTGCAAACTTTTCCAATTGTGCTAGATGAACGAACGTCTCTCCACACACTCAGTTCTCAGAGATAAGTGTGTGTGAAAGCAATACTTCACCTAGCTTGTTCGGAACACAATGTTCCTTTTCATTTGCAAACTACACTCCTTACATATATATGGGTAGGTAATACCTCCAACAAGGCTTTATAGTGAAAACTGCAGGAATTTCAAACCGGCACTAAGAAACACACGGAAAAACCAGAGTAAATTTTTGCCCTGCAACCCGTTCCCTTTGTGCTAGATGAACGAATGTCTCTCCACATGCTCAGTTCTCAGAGATAAGTGTGTGTGAAAGCCGTCCTTCAACTAGCTTGTTGGGAACACAAAGTTTCTTTTAAGTTGCAAACTACACACCATACATTTATATGGGGAGGTAGTAGGTCCAACTCGGTTTTACAGTGAAAACTGCAGGAATTTCAAACCGGCACTAGGAAACACACCGAAAACCAGAGTAAATTTTTGCCCTGCAACCCGTTCCTTTTGTGCTAGAATAACGAAAGTCTCTCCACATAATCAGTTCTCAGAAATACGTCTGTGTTAAACCCGTCATTCATCTAGCTTGTAGGAAACACAAGTTTTCATTTCAGTTACAAATTACACTCCATAAATATACATTGGGAGGTACTATGTCCAACTCGGTTTTACAGTGAAAACTGCAGGAACTTCAAACCGGCACTTGGAAACAGAATGAGAAACCAGAGTAAAAGATTCTCATTCAAACCGTTCCTATGTGCTAGATGAACGAACGTCTCTCCACATGCTCAGTTCCCAGAGATAAGTTTGTGTGAAAGCCTTCCTTCACGTAGTTTATTGGGAACAACAAGTTTCTCTTCAGTTGAAAACTACACTCCATATATATATATGGGTAGTTACAAGCTCCAACTCGATTTTAAAGTGAAAACAGCAGGAAGTTCAAACCGGCACTAGGAAACAGACTGAGAAATCAGAGTAAAGGTTTCTCCTGCAACCCGGTATTTGGTGATTGATGAACGAACCTCTCTCCACATACTCAGCTCCAGAGATAAGTGTGTGTGAAAACCGCCCTTCACCCAGCTTGTTGGGAACAGAAATATTCTTTTCAGTTGCAAACTTCTCTGCATTAATATATATGGGTTGGTACACGCTCAAACTCGATTTTAAACAGAAAACTGCAGGAACTTCAAACCGCAACTAGGAAACAGACTGAGAATACAGAGTAAATATTTTTCCTGCAAACCCTTCTTTGTGCTAGATGAACGAACGTGTCTACACATGCTCAGTTCTCAGAGATAAATGTGTGTGAAAGCCGTCCTTCAACTAGCTTGTTGGGAACACAAAGTTTCTTTTCAGTTGCAAACTACACTCCATACCCCTATATGGGTTGGTATTAGCTCCAACTCGATTTTACAGTGAAACATGCAGCAACTTCAATCCGCCACTATGAAACAAACTGAGAAACCAGAGTTAAAGTTTCTCCTGCAACTCGTTACAATGTGCTAGATGAACGAACGTCTCTGCACATACTCAGTCTCAGAGATAAGTGTGTTTGAAAGCCGTCTTTCACCAAGTTTGTTGGGAACACAAAGATTCTTTTCAGTTTTAAACTACACTCCATACATATATATGGGGAGGTACAAGCTCCAACTCGATTTTACAGTGAAAACTGCAGGAAGTTCAAACCGGCACTAGAAAACAGACTGAGAAACCAGAGTATAAGATTCTCCTGCAACCCGTTCTTTTGTGGTAGATGAACGAACTTCTCTCCACATACTCAGCTCCAGAGATAAGTGTGTGTGAAAGCCGCCCTTCACCTAGCTTGTTGGGAAAACAAAGTTCCTTTTCATTTGCAAACTACACTCCTTATATATAAATGGGTAGGTACTACATCCAACACAGTTTTAAAGGGAAAACTGCTGGAAATTCAAACCGGCACTGGGAAAAAGACTGAGAAACCAGAGTAAACTTTTGTCCTGCAACCCTTTCCTTTTGTGCTACATGAACGAACGTCAATCCACATACTCAGTTCTCAGATATAAGTGTGTGTAAAAGCCGTCCTTCACCTATGATGTTGGGAACACAAAGTTTCTTTTCAGTTGCAAACTACACTCCATAATTATACATTGGGGGGTCCTAGCTCCAACTCGATTTTACCTTGAAACTGCAGGAACTTCAAACCGGCACTAGGAAACAGACTGAGAAACCATAGTATAAATTTCTCCTGCAACCCGTTCCTTTGTTCTAGATGAACGAACGTCTCTCCACATACTTAGTTCTCAGAAATACATCTGTGTTAAAGCCGTCATTCATCTAGCTTGTTGGGAACACTTAGTTTCTTTTCAGTTACAAACGACACTCCATAATTTTAAATTGGGAAGTGGTAGCTCCAAATCGGATTTACGGAGAAAACTGCAGGAACTTCAAAACGGCACTTGGAAACAGACTGAGAAACCAGAGTAAAAGTTTCTTCTGCTAACACTTCCCTTTGTGCTAGATAAACGAACATCTCTCCATATACCCAGTTTTCAGAGAAATGTGTGTGTGAAAGCCTTATTTCACCTAGCTTGTTGGGAACACAAAGGTTCTTTTCAGTTGCAATATACACTCCATACTTATATCTGGGGAAATAATAGCTCCAACTCAGTTTTACAGTGAAAACTGCTGGTACATCTAACCGGCACTAGGAAACAGACTGAGAAACCAGAGTAAAAGTTTCTCCTGCATACATTTCCCTTTGTGCTAGATGAACGAACGTCTCTCCACGTACTCAGTTCTCATATATGTCTGTTTTAAAGCTGTCATTCACATAGCTTGTTGGGAACATAAAGTTTCTTTTCAGTTGCAAACTACACACAATACTAATATATGGGGAGGAACTAGCTCCAACTCAGTTTTATAGTGAAAACTGCAGGAACTTCCTACCGGCACTAGGAAACAGACTGAGAAACCAGAGTAAAAGTTTCTCCTGCAAACCGTTCCATTTGTGCTAGATGAACGAATGTCTCTCCACATACTAATTTCTCAGAGATTTGTGTGTGTGAAAGCCGTCCTTCACCTAGTTTGTTGGGAACATAAAGTTTCTTTTCAGTTGCAAACTACACTCCATACATATATATGCGGTGTTACAAGCTCCAACTCTGTTTTACAGTGACATTTGCAGGAACTACAACCCGGCACTAGGAAATATACTGAGAAACAGAGTAATAGTTTGTCCTTCAACCCCTTCCCTTTATGCTTGATGAACGAAGATCTCTCCATATACTCAATTCTCAGAGATAAGTGTGTGTGAAAGCCTTCCTTCACCTAGCTTGTTTGGAACACAAAGTTACTCTTCAGTTGCTAAATACATTCCATATATATATATATGCGCAGGTAGTAGCTCCAACTCGGTTTTACAGTGAAAACTACAGGAACTTCAAACCGGCACTAGGAAACACACTGAGAAACCAGAGTAAAAGTTTCTCCTGCAAACCGTTCCCTTTGTGCTAGATGAACGAACGTCTCTCCACATACACATTTCTCAGAGATAAGTGTGTGTGAAAACCGTACTTCACCTAGGTTGTTGGGGACACAAAGATTCTTTTCAGTTGCAAACTACACTCCATACATATATATGGGGAAGTACAAGCTCCAACTCGGTTTTACAGTGAAAACTGCAGGAACTTCAAACCGCATTTGTAATCAGACTGAGAAACCTGAGTAAAAGTTTCTCCGGCAACCCGTTTCCTTTGTGCTAGATGAACGAACATCTTTCCACATATTAAGTTGTCAGAGAAAATTGTGTGAAAACCATACTTCACCTAGATTTTTGGGAACATAAAATTTCTTTTCAGTTGCAAAATACACTCCATACATCTATATGGGTTGGTATTAGCTCCAACTCGGTTTTCAGTGAAAAATGCAGCAAAATCTAACCGCCACTAGGAAACAAACTGAGAATCCAGAGTAAACTTTTGTCCTGCAACCCGTTCCCATTTTGCTAGATGAACGAACGTCTCTCCACATACTCAGTTCGCAGAGATAAGTGTGTGTGAAAGCCGTCCTTCACCTTGCTTGTTGGGAACACAAAGTTTCTTTTAAGTTGCAAACTACTCTCCATACATATATATGGGGTGGTACAAGCTCCAAGTCGGTTTTACAGTGAAAACTGCAGGAACTTCATACCGGCACTAGGAAACAGACTGAGAAACCAGAGTAAAAATTTCTCCTGCAATAATTTCCATTTGTGCTAGATGAACGAACTTCTCTCCATATACTCAATTCTCAGAGATATATGTTTGTGTAAGCCGTCCTTCAACTAGCGTGTTGGGAACACATAGTTTCTTTTCAGTAGCAAACTACAATCGATACATATATATGGGGAGGTACTAGCTCCAACTCGATTTTACAGTGAAATCTGCAGAAGCTTCAAACCGGCACTTGTAATCAGACTGAGAAACCAGAGTAAAAGTTTCTCCTGCATACCGTTCCCTTTGTGCTAGATGAACGAACATCTCTCCACATCCTAAATTCTCAGAGAAAATTGTGTGTGAAAGCCATACTTCACCTCGCTTGTTGGGAACACAAAGTTTCTTTTCAGTTGCAATCTACACTCCATACTTATATCTGGGGATATACTAGCTCCAACACAATTTTACAGTGAAAACTGCTGGAACTTCAAACCGGCCCTAAGAAACAGACTGAGAAACCAGAGTAAAAGTTTCTCCGGCAAACCTTTCCCTTTGTGCTAGATGAAAAAATGTCTCTCCAAATACTCAGTTCTCAGAGATAAGTGTGTGTGAAAGCCGTCCTTCTCGTAGTTTGTTGGGAACACAATGTTTCTTTTCAGTTGCAGACTACACTCCATACCTCTGTATGGGTTGGTATTAGCTCCAACTCGGATTTACAGTGAAAAATTCAGCAACATCAAACCGCCACTAGGAAACAGACTGAGAAACCTGAGTTAAAGTTTCTCCTGCAACCCTTTCCAATGTGCTAGATGAACGAACGTCTCTGCAAATACTCAGTTCTCAGAGATAAGTTTTGTTAAAACCGTACTTCACCAAGCTTGTTGGGAACAGAAAGTTTCTTTTCAGTTGCAAACTACACTCCATACATATATATGGGGAAGTACTAGCTCCCACTCGATTTTACAGTGAAAATTGCAGGAAGTTCAAACCGGCACTAGGAAACAGACTGAGAAAGCATAGTATAAGTTTCTCCTGCAACCCGTTCCATTTTGCTAGATGAACGAAGGTCTCTGCACATACTCAGTTCTCAGAGATAAGTGTGTGTGAAAGCAGTCCTTCGCCTAGCTTTTTGGGAACACAAAGTTCCTTTTCATTTGCAAACTACACTCCTTACATATATATGGATATGTACTACCTCCAACACAGATTTAAAGTGAAAACTGCAGGAAATTCAAACCGGCACTAGGAAAAAGACTGAGAAACCAGAGTAAACTTTTGTCCTGCAACCCGTTCCCATTGGGCTAGATGAACGAACGTCTGTCCACATACTCAGTTCTCAGAGATAATTGTGTGTAAAAGCCGTCCTTCACCTAGCTTGTTGGGAACACAAAGTTTCTTTTCAGTTGCAAACTACACTCCATACATATATATGGGGAGGTAGTAGGTCCAAATCAGTTTTACAGTGAAAACTGCAGGAACTTCAAACCGGCACTAAGAATCAGACTGAGAAACCAGTGTAAAAGTTTCTCCTGCAAACCTTTCCATTTGTACTAAATTAACGAAAGTTTCTCCACATACTTAGTTCTCAGAAATACATCTGTGTTAAAGCCGTCATTCATCTAGCTTGTTGGGAACAGTAAGTTTCTTTTCAGTTACTAACGACAGTCCATAATTATATATTGGGAGGTAGTAGCTCCAAATCGGTTTTACGGAGAAAACTGCAGGAACTTCAAAACGGCACTTGGAAACAGACTGAGAAACAAGAGTAAAAGTTTCTTCTGCTAACACTTCCCTTTGTGCTAGATAAACGAACATCTCTCCATATACCCAGTTTTCAGAGAAATGTGTGTGTGAAAGCCTTATTTCACCTAGCTTGTTGGGAACACAAAGGTTCTTTTCAGTTGCAATATACACTCCATACTTATATCTGGGGAAATAATAGCTCCAACTCAGTTTTACAGTGAAAACTGCTGGTACATCTAACCGGCACTAGGAAACAGACTGAGAAACCAGAGTAAAAGTTTCTCCTGCATACATTTCCCTTTGTGCTAGATGAACAAACGTCTCTCCACGTACTCAGTTCTCATATATATGTCTGTTTTAAAGCTGTCATTCACATAGCTTGTTGGGAACATAAAGTTTCTTTTCAGTTGCAAACTACACACAATACTAATATATGGGGAGGAACTAGCTCCAACTCAGTTTTATAGTGAAAACTGCAGGAACTTCCTACCGGCACTAGGAAACAGACTGAGAAACCAGAGTAAAAGTTTCTCCTGCAAACCGTTCCATTTGTGCTAGATGAACGAATGTCTCTCCACATACTAATTTCTCAGAGATTTGTGTGTGTGAAAGCCGTCCTTCACCTAGTTTGTTGGGAACATAAAGTTTCTTTTCAGTTGCAGACTACACTCCATACATATATATGCGGTGTTACAAGCTCCAACTCTGTTTTACAGTGACATTTGCAGGAACTACAAACCGGCACTAGGAAATATACTGAGAAACAGAGTAATAGTTTGTCCTTCAACCCCTTCCCTTTATGCTTGATGAACGAAGATCTCTCCATATACTCAATTCTCAGAGATAAGTGTGTGTGAAAGCCTTCCTTCACCTAGCTTGTTTGGAACACAAAGTTTCTTTTCAGTTGCTAAATACATTCCATATATATATATGCGCAGGTAGTAGCTCCAACTCGGTTTTACAGTGAAAACTACAGGAACTTCAAACCGGCACTAGGAAACACACTGAGAAACCAGAGTAAAAGTTTCTCCTGCAAACCGTTCCCTTTGTGCTAGATGAACGAACGTCTCTCCACATACACAGTTCTCAGAGATTAGTGTGTGTGAAAACCGTACTTCACCTAGGTTGTTGGGGACACAAAGATTCTTTTCAGATGAAAACTACACTCCATACATATAAATGGGGAGGTACTAGCTCCAACTCGGTTTTACAGTGAAAAATGCAGCAACTTCAAACCGCCACTAGGAAACAGACTGAGAAACCTGAGTAAAAGTTTCTCCTGCAACCCGTTCCAATGTGCTAGATGAACGAACGTCTCTGCACATACTCAGTACTCAGAGATAAGTGTATTTGAAAGCCGTCCTTCACCAAGCTTGTTGGGAACACAAAGTTCCTTTTCATTTGCAAACTACACTCCTTACATATATATGGGTAGGAACTACCTCCAACACAGTTTTAAAGTGAAAACTGCTGGAAATTCAAACCGGCACTGGGAAAAAGACTGAGAAACCAGAGTAAACTTTTGTCCTGCAACCCTTTCCTTTTGTGCTAGATGATCGAACGTCTATTCACATACTCTGTTCTCAGAGATAAGTGTGTGTAAAAGCCGTCCTTCAACTAGGTTGTTGGGAACACAAAGTTTCTTTTCAGTTGCAAACTACACTCCATAATTATACATTGGGAGGTACTAGCTCCAACTCGGTTTTACAGTGAAACTGCAGGAACTTCAGAACGGCACTATGAAACAGACTGAGAAACCAGAATAATAGTTTGTCCTGCAAACCCTTCCCTTTGTGCTAGATGAACGAAGATCTCTCCATATACTCAATTCTGAGATATAAGTGTGTGTGAATGCCGTCCTTTAGCTAGCTTGTTTGGAACACAAAGTTTGTTTTTAGTTGCAAACTACAATCCATACATATATATGCGCAGGTAGTAGCTCCAACTCGGTTTTAAAGTGAAAACTACAGGAACTTCATACCGGCACTAGGAAACAGACTTAGAAACTAGAGTAAATGTTTCTCCAGCAAACCGTTCCCTTTGTGCTAGATGAACGAACGTCTCTCTACGTACTCAGTTCTCAGAAATATCTCTTTTTTAAAGCTGTCATTCACATAGCTTGTTGGGAATAGAAAATTTCTTTTCAGTTGCAAACTCCATTCCATATATATTTATGCGGAGGTACTAGCTCCAACTGGGTTTTACAGTGAAAACTGCAGGAAATTCAAACCGGCAGTTTGAAACAGACTGACAACCCAGTGTAAAATTTCCCCTGCAACCCGTTCCGTTTGTGCTGGATGAACGAACGACTCTCCACATCATCAGTTCTGAGAGAAAATTGTGTGTGAAAGCCGTCTTTCACCTAGCTTGTTGGGAACACAAAGCTTCTTTTCAGATGGAAACTACGCTCCTTAAATATATATGGGGAGGTTCAAGCTCCAACTCGGTTTTACAGTGAAAACTGCATTAACTTCAAACCGTCACTAGGAAACAGACTGAGAATCCAGTGTAAAACTTTCTCCTGCAAACCGTTCCATTTGGGCGAGATGAACGAAAGTCTCTCCACATGCTCATTTCTGAGAGATAAGTGTGTGTGAAAGCCGTCCTTCACCTAGCTTGTTAGGAACAGAAAGTTTCTTTTCAGTTGCAATCTACCCTCCATACATATATATAGGGTGGTACTAGCTCCAAATCGGTTTTACAAGGAAAACTGCACGAACTTTAAAACCGGCACTAGGAAACAGACTGAGAATCCAGGTTTAAATTGTGTCCTGCAACCCGTTTGCATTGTGCTAGATGAACGAACGTCTCTACCATGCTCAGTTCTGAGAGACAAGTATGTGTGAAAGCCGACTTTCACCTAGCTTGATGAGAACATAAAGTTTCTTTTCAGTTGCAAACTGCACTCCATACATATATATGGGGAGGTACTAGCTCCAAATCGGTTTTACAGTGAAAACTAAAGGAACTTCACAACGGCAGTAGGAAACAGACTGAGAACCTAGTGTAAAAGTTTCTACCTGCAAACCGTTCCCTTTGTGCTAGTTGAACGAAGGTCTCTCCACATGCACATTTCTGAGAGTAATTTTTGTGTGAAAGCCGTCCTTCACATAGCTTGTTGGGAACACGTAGATTCTTTTCAGTTGCAAACTACACTTCATACATATATATAGGGAGGTACAAGCTCCAAATCCATTCTACAAGGAAAACAGCACGAACTTTAAAACCGGCACTAGTAAACAGACTGAGAAACCAAAGGAAAATTGTCTCCTGGAACCCGTTCCCATTGTGCTAGATGAAAGAACGTCTCTACCATGCTCAGTTCTGAGAGATAAGTGTGTGTGAAAGCCGACCATCACCTAGCTTGATGGGAACACAAAATTTCTTTTCACTTGCAAACTACACTCCATATATATATATGGGGATGTTCCAGCTCCAACTCGGTCTTACAGTGAAAACTGAAGGAACTTCAAACCGGCAGTTTGTAACAAACTGAGAACCCAGTGTAAAAGTTTCCCTGCAACCAGTTCACTTTGTGCTAGATGAACGAACGTCTCTCCACATGCTCAGTTCTGAGAGATAAATGTGTGTGAAAGCCGTCCTTCAACTAACTTGTTGGGAACACAAATTTTCTTTTCAGTTGCAAACTCCACTCCGTACATATATATGGGGAGGTACCAGCTCCAAATCGGTTTTACAGTAAAAGTGCAGGAATTTCATACCGGCCCTAGGAAACTGACTGAGAAACCAGAGTAAAAGTTTCTCCTGCATCCCGTTCCTTTTGTGCTAGATGAACGAAAGTCTCTCCACATGCTCAGTACTGAGCCATAATTGTGTGTCAAAGCCGTTCTTCAACTAGATTTTTGGGAACATAAAGTTTCCTTTAAGTTGCAAACTACAATCCATATATATATATGGGGAAGTACTAGCTCCAACTCGGTTTTACAGTGAAAAATGAAGGAACTTCAAACCGGCAGTAGGAAACATACTGAGAACCTGGTGTAAAAGTTTCTCCTGTAAACCGTTTAGTTTGTGCTGGATGAACGAACGTCTCTCCACATCATCAGTTCTGAGAGACAAGTGTGTGTGAAAGCCGTCCTTCACCTAGCTTGTTGGGAACACAAAGTTTCTTTCCAGTTGCAAACAACGCTCCATACATATATATGCGGAGGTACTGGCTCCAACTCTGATTTACAGTGAAAACTGCAGGAACTTCAAACCGACACTTGGAAACCGAATGAGAAATCAGAGTAAAAGTTTCTCCTGCAAACCGTTCCGTTTGTGCTGGATGAACGAACGTCTCTCCACATCATCATTTCTGAGAGACAAGTGTGTGTGAAAGCCGTCCTTCACCTAGATTGTTGGGAACACAAATTTTATTTTCAGTTGCAAATTACAATCCATAAATATATATGGGGAGGTACTAGGTCCAAATCGGTTTTACAGTGAAAACTGCAGGAACTTCAAACCGGCACTAGAAAACAGACTCAGAAACCAGTGTAAAAGTTTCTCCTACAATCCGTTCACATTGTGCTAGATGAACGAACGTCTCTCCACAAGCTCAGTTCTGAGACATAAATGTGTGTGAAAGCCGTACTTCACCTAGCTTGTTGGGAACACAAGGTTACTTATCAGTTGCAAACTCCACTCCCTACATATATATGGGTAGGTAGTACATCCAAAACGGTTTTACAGTGAAAAATGCAGGAATATCAAGCCGGCAGTTGGAAACATACTTAGACCCCAGTGTAAAATATTCTCCTGCAAACCGTTCACTTTGTGCTAGATGAACGAACGTCTCTCCCATGCTCAGTTCTGAGAGGTAAATGTGTGTAAAGCCGTCCTTCACCTAACTTGTTGGGAACACAAAATTTCTTTTCATTTGAAAACTGCACTCCGTACATATATATGGGGAGGTACCAGCTCCAACTCTGTTTTACAGTAAAAGTGCAGGAACTTCATACCGGCCCTAGGAAACAGACTGAGAAACCAGAGTAAAAGTTTCTCCTGCAACCCGATCCCTTTGATGCTAGATGAACGAAAGTCTCTCCACATGCTCAGTACTGAGACATAATTGTGTGTCAAAGCCGTCCTTCAACTAGCTTATTGGGAACATAAAGTTTCCTTGAAGTTGCAAACTGCACTCCATATATATATATGGGGAAGTACTAGCTCCAACTCGGTTTTACAGTGAAAACTGAAGGAACTTCAAACCGGCAGTAGGAAACAGACTGAGAACCTAGTGTAAAAGTTTCTCCTGCAAACCGTTTTGTTTGTGCTGGATGAACGAACGTCTCTCCACATCATCAGTTCTGAGAGACAATTGTGTGTGAAAGCCGTCCTACACCTAGCTTGTTGGGAAAACAAAGTTTCTTTTCAGTTGCAAACTACACTCCATACATATATATTGGTAGGTACTAGTTTCAACTCTATTTTACAGTGAAAACAGCAGGAACTTCAAACCGAAACTTGGAAACCGACTGAGAAACCAGAGTAAAAGTTTCCCCTTCAACCCGTTCCATTTGTGCTAGATAAACGAAGGTCTCTCCACATGCACATTTCTGAGAGAAAAGTGTGTGTGAAATCCGTCCTTCACATAGCTTGTTGGGAACACATAGTTTCTTTTCAGTTGCAAACTACAATTCATACATATATATAGGTAGGTACTAGCTCCAAATTTCTTTTACAAGAAAACTGCACGATCTATAAACCCGCACTTTGAAACAGACTGAGAAACCAGGGTTAAATTGCCTCCTGCAACCCGTTCCCACTGTGCTAGAAGAACGAACGTCTGTCCCATGCTCAGTTCTGAGAGACAAATGTGTGTGAAATCCGACCTTGACCTAGCTTGATGGGAACACAAAGTTTCTTTTCAGTCGCAATCTCCATTCCTTACATATACAATGGGAGGTACAAGCTCCAACTCTATTTTACAGTAAAAGTGCAGGAACTTCATACTGGCCCTAGGAAACAGACTGAGAAACCAGAGTAAATGTTTCTCCTGCAACCCGTTCCATTTTGGTGGATGAAAGAATGTATTTCCACATGTCCAGTACTGTGACAGGTGTGTGTGAAAGCCGTGCTTCACCTAGGTTTTTGGGAACATAAAGTTTCCTTTAAGTTGCAAACTTCACTCCAAATATATATATGGGGAAGTACTAGCTCCAACTCGGTTTTACAGTGAAAACTGAAGGAACTTCAAACCGGCAGTAGGAAACAGACTTAGACCCCAGTGTAAAAGTTTCTCCTGCAACCCGTTCCCATTGTGCTAGATGAACGAACGTCTCTCCACATGATCCTTTCTGAGAGATAAGTGTGTGTGAAAGCAGTCCTTCAACTAGCTTGTAGGGAACACAAAGTTTCTTTTCAGTTCCAAACTCCACTCCATATATATATATGGGTAGGTACTAGCTCCAACTGGCTTTTACAGTTAAAACTGCAGGAACTTCAAACCGGCACTAGGAAACAGACTTTGAAACCAGAGTAAAAGTTTCTCCTGCCACCCGTTCCATTTGTGCTAGATGAATAACGTCACTCCACATGCTAAGTTCTGAAAGATAAATTTGTGTGAAAGCCGTCCTTCAGCTAACTAGTTGGGAACACAAATTTTCTTTTCAGTTGCAAACTCCACTCCGTACATATATATGGGGAGGTACGAGCTCCAACTCCATTTTACAGTGAAAAGTGCAGGAACTTCATACCGGCCCTAGGAAACAGACTTAGAAACCAGAGTAAAAGTTACTCCTGCAACCCGTTCCCTTTGTGCTAGATGAACGAACGTCTCTCCACATGCTCAGTACTGAGACATAAGTGTGTGTGAAAGCCGTCCTTGAACTAGCTATTTGGGAACATAAAGTTTCCTTTAAGTTGCAAAATAACTCCATATATATATATGGGGAATTACTAGCTCCAACACGGCTTTACAGTGAAAACTGCAGGAAATTCAAACCGGCATTAGGAAACAGACTGAGAAACCAGAGTAAAAGTTTCTCCTGCAAACCGTTCCATTTGTGCTAGATGAACGAACGTCTCTCCCATGCTCAGTTCTGAGAGACAAGTGTGTGTGAAAGCCGAACTTCACCTAGCTTGATGGGAACTCAAAGTTTCTTTACAATTGCAAACACCATTCCGTACATATATATGGGGAGGTACAAGCTCCAACTCGCTTTTACAGTGAAAACTGAAGGAACTTCAAACCGGCAGTTTGAAACAGACTGAGAACACAGTGTATATGTTTCTCCTGCAACCCATTCCATTTTTGCTAGATGAACGAACGTCTCTCCACATGCTTCCTTCTGAGAGATAAGTGTGTGCGAAAGCCTTCCTTCAACTAGCTTGTTGGGAACACAAAGTTTCTTTCCAGATGCAAACTCCACTCCATACATATATATGGGGTGTTACTAGCTCCAACTCTGTTTTACAGTGAAAACTGCATGAACTTCAAACCGGCACTAGGAAAAAGACTGAGAATCCAGAGTAAGTTTCTCCAGCAAAACCGTTCCCTTTATGCTAGATGAAAGAACGTCTCTCCACATGCTCATTTCTGAGAGATAAGTGGTGTGGAAGCCGTACTTCACCTAGCTTGTTGGGAACACAAAGTTTCTTTTCAGTTGCAAACTCCACTTCATACATATATATGTGTAGGTTGTATTTCCAAAGCGTTTTTACAGTGAAATTGCAGGAAATTCAATCCGGCACTAGGAAATAGACTTAGACCCCAGTGTAAAAGTTTCTCCTGCAAACCGTTCCCTTTGTGCTAGATGAACGAACGTCTCTCCCATGCTCAGTTCTGAGAGACAATTGTGTGTGGAAGCCGACCTTCACCTAGCTTGATGGGAACACAAAGTATCTTTTCATTTGCAAATAAAATCCATATATATATATGAGGAGATTCCAGGTCCAACTCCGTTTTACAGTGAAAACTGAAGTACTTCAAACCGGCAGTTTGAAACACACTGAGAACCCAGTGGAAAATTTCCCTTACAACCCGTTCCCATTGAGCTAGATGAACCAACGTCTCTCCACATGCTCAGTTCTGAGAGATAAGTGTGTGTGAAAGCCGTCCTTCAACTAACAAGTTGGGAACAGAAAGTTTCTTTTCAGTTGCAAACTCCAATCCATATATATATATGGGGAGGTAAAAGCTCCAACTCGTTTTTACAGTGAAAACTGCAGGAAATTCAAGCCGGCAAAAGGAGACAGACTTAGAACCCAGTGTAAAAGTTTCTCCTGCAACCCGTTCCGTTTGTGCTGGATGAACGAACGTCTCTCCACATCATCAGTTCTGAGATACAAGTGTGTGTGAAAGCCGTCCTTCATCTAGCTTGTTGGGAACACAAAGTTTCTTTTCAGTTGCAAACTACGCTCCATAAATATATATGGGGAAGTTCAAGCTCCAACTAGGTTTTACAGTGACAACTGCATAAACTTCAAACAGGCACTAGGGAAAATACTGAGAAACCAGAGTAACACTTTCTCCTGCAAATCGTTCCCTTTGTGCTACATGAACGAACGTCTCTACACATGCTTAGTTCTGAGAGATAAGTGAGTGTGAAAGCCATCCTGCACGTAGCTTTTTGGGAACACAAACTTTCTGTCCAGTTGCAAACAACGCTCCATACATATATATGCGGAGGTACTGGTTCCAACTCTGATTTACAGTGAAAACTGCAGGAACTTCTAACCGACACTTGGAAACCCAATGAGAAATCCGAGTAAAAGTTTCTCCTGCAACCCTTTCCATTAGGGCTAGATGAACGAACGTCTCCCTACATGCTCATTTCTGAGAAATAAGTGTGTGTGAAAGCCGTACTTCACCTAGCTTGTTGGAAACACAAGGTTTCTTATCAGTTGCAAACTCCACTCCATTCATATATATGGGTAGGTAGTACCTCCAAAACGGTTTTACAGTGAAAAATGCAGGAATTTCAAGCCGGCAGTTGGAAGCATACTTAGACCCCAGTGTAAAATATTCTCCTGCAAACCGTTCACTGTGTGCTAGATGAACGAACGTCTCTCCACATGCTCAGTTCTGAGAAATAAGTGTGTGTCAAAGCCGTCCTTCAACTAGCTTTTTGGGAACATAAAGTTTCCTTTAAGTTGCAAACTACACTCCATATATATATATAAGGGGTAGTACTAGCTCCAACTCGGTTTTACAGTGAAAACTGAAGGAACTTCAAACCGGCAGTAGGAAAGAGACTGAGAACCTAGTGTAAAAGTTTCTCCTGCAACCCGTTCTGTTTGTGCTGGATGAACGAACGTCTCTCCACATCATCAGTTCTGAGAGACAATTGTGTGTTAAAGCTGTCCTTCACCTAGCTTGTTGGGAAAACAAAGTTTCTTTTCAGTTGCAAACTACACTCCATACATATATATTGGTAGGTACTAATTTCAACTCTGTTTTACAGTGAAAAATGCAGGAACTTCAAACCGAAACTTGGAAACCGACTGAGAAACAAGAGTAAAAGTTTCTCCTGCAAACCTTTCCATTTGTGCTAGATGAACGAACATCTTTCCACATATTAAGTTGTCAGAGAAAATTGTGTGAAAACCATACTTCACCTAGATTTTTGGGAACATAAAATTTTTTTCAGTTGCAAACTACACTCCATACATCTATATGTGTTGGTATTAGCTCCAACTCGGTTTTCAGTGAAAAATGCAGCAAAATCTAACCGCCACTAGGAAACAAACTGAGAATCCAGTGTAAACTTTTGTCCTGCAACCCGTTCCCATTGTGCTAGATGAACGAACGTCTCTCCACATACTCAGTTTGCAGAGATAAGTGTGTGTAAAAGCCGTCCTTCACCTTGCTTGTTGGGAACACATAGTTTCTTTTCAGTTGCCAACTACACTCCATGCGTATATATGGGGAAGTACTAGGTCCAACTCGGTTTTACAGTGAAAACTGCAGGTACTACAAAACGGCACTAGTAAACAGACTGAGAAACCAGAGTAATAATTTGTCCTGCAACCACTTCCCTTTGTGCTAGATGAACGAAGATCGCTCCATATACTCAATTGTCAGAGATAAGTGTGTGTGAAAGCCGTCCTTCACCTAGCTTGTTAGTAACACATAGTTTCTTTTCACTTGCAAACTACCCTCCATACCCCTTTATGGGTTGGTATTAGCTCCAACTCGGTTTTACAGTGAAAAATGCAGCAACTTCAAACCTCCACTAGGAAAGAGACTGAGAAACCAGAGTAAAAGTTTCTCCTGCAACCCGTTCCAATGTGCTAGATGAACGAACGTCTCTGCACATACTCAGTTCTCAGAGATAAGTGTGTTTGAAAGCCGTCCTTCACCAAGCTTGTTGGGAACACAAAGTTCCTTTTCATTTGCAAACTACACTCCTTACATATATATGGGTAGGAACTAACTCCAACACAGTTTTAAAGTGAAAACTGCTGGAAATTCAAACCGGCACTGGGAAAAAGACTGAGAAACCAGAGTAAACTTTTGTCCTGCAACCCTTTCCTTTTGTGCTAGATGATCGAACGTCTATCCACATACTCTGTTCTCAGAGATAAGTGTGTGTAAAAGCCGTCCTTCAACTAGGTTGTTGGGAACACAAAGTTTCTTTTCAGTTGTAAACTACACTCCATAATTATACATTGGGAGGTACTAGCTCCAACTCGGTTTTACAGTGAAACTGCAGGAACTTCAAAACGGCACTAGGAAACAGACTGACAAACCAGAGTAATAGTTTGTCCTGAAAACCCTTCCCTTTGTGCTAGATGAACGAAGATCTCTCCATATACTCAATTCTCAGATATAAGTGTGTGGGAATGCCGTCCTTTAGCTAGCTTGTTTGGAACACAAAGTTTGTTTTTAGTTGCAAACTACAATCCATACATATATATGCGCAGGTAGTAGCTCCAACTCGGTTTTAAAGTGAAAATTACAGGAACTTCATACCGGCACTAGGAAACAGACTGAGAAACCAGAGTAAAAGTTTCTCCTGCAACCCGATCCCTTTGTGCAAGATGAACGAAAGTCTCTCCAAATGCTCAGTACTGAGACATAATTGTGTGTCAAAGCCGTCTTCAACTAGCTTTTTGGGAACATAAAGTTTCCTTTAAGTTGCAAACTACACTCCATACATATATATTGGTAGGTACTAGTTTCAACTCTGTTTTACAGTGAAAACTGCAGGAACTTCAAGCCGAAACTTGGAAACCGACTGAGAAACCAGAGTAAAAGTTTCTCCTGCAAATCTTTCCATTTGTGCTAGATGAACGAATGTCTCTCCACATGCTAATTTCTGAGAGATAAGTGTGTGTGAAAGCTGTCCTTCACCTAGCTTGTTGGGAAAACAAAGTTTCTTTTCAATTGAAAACTACACTCCATACATATATATGGGGAGGTATTAGCTCCAAATCGGTTTTACAGTGAAAACTGCAGGAACTTCAAACAGGCACTAGGAAACAGACTGAGAAACCAGAGTAAAAATTTCTACTAGAATCCGTTCACATTTTGCTACATGAAAGAAAGTCTCTCCACATGCTCAGTTCTGAGAGATAAGTGTGTGTGAAAGCCGTCCTTCACCTAGCTTGTTGGGAACACAAAGTTTCTTTTCAGTGGCAAACTCCACTCCATATATATATATGGTTAGGTACTATCTCCAACTGGCTTTTACAGTGAAAACTGCAGGAACTTCAAAACGACACTAGGAAACAGACTTAGAAACCAGAGTAAAAGTTTCTCCTGCAACCCGTTCCATTTGTGCTAGATGAATAACGTCACTCCACATGCTAAGTTCTGAAAGATAAGTGTGTGTGAAAGCCGTCCTTCAGGTAACTAGTTGGGAACACAAATTTTCTATTCAGTTGCAAACTCCACTCCGTACATATATATGGGGAGGTACGAGCTCCAGCTCCATTTTACAGTGAAAAGTGCAGGAACTTCATACCGGCCCTAGGAAACAGACTTAGAAACTAGAGTAAAAGTTACCCCTGCAAACATTTCCCTTTGTACTAGATGAACGAACGTCTCTCCACATGCTCAGTACTGAGACATAAGTGTGTGTGAAAGCCGTCCTTCAACTATCTTGTTGGGAACACAAATTTTCTTTTCAGTTGCTAACTACGCTCCATATATATATATGCGGAGGTACTGGCTTCAACTGGGTTTTACAGTGAAAACTGCAGGAACTTCAAGCCGGCACTAAGAATCAGACTGAGAAACCAGAGTAAAATTTCCCCTTCAACCCGTTCCATTTGTGCTAGATGAACGAAGGTCTCTCCACATGCACATTTCTGAGAGAAAAGTGTGTGTGAAATCCGTCCTTCACCTAGCTTGTTGGGAACACAAAGTTTCTTTTCAGTTGCAATCTACCCTCCATACATATATATGGGGAGATATTAGCTCCAAATCGATTTTACAGTGAAAACTGCAGGAACTTCAAACCGGCACTAGGAAACAGACTGAGAAACAGGAGTAAAAATTTCTCCTACAATCCGTTCACATTTTGCTAGATGAACGAAATTTTCTCTACATGCTCAGTTCTGAGAGACAATTGTGTGTGAAAGCCGAACTTCACCTAGCTTGTTGGGAACACATAGTTTCTTTTCAAATGCAAACTACACTTCATAAATATATATAGGGCGGTACTAGCTCCAAATCGCTTTTACAAGGAAAACTGCACGAACTTTAAAACCGGCACTAGGAAACAGACTGAGAAACCGGGGTTAAATTGTATCCTGCAACCCTTTCCCATTGTGCAAGATGAACGAACGTCTCTCCCATGCTCAGTTCTGAGAGACAAGTGTGTGTGAAAGCCGAACTTCACCTAGCTTGATGGGAACACAAAGTTTCTTTACAATTGCAAACTCAATTCCGTAAATATATATGGGGAGGTACAAGCTCCAACTCGCTTTTACAGTGAAAACTGAAGGAACATCAAACGGGCAGTTTGAAACAGACTGAGAACACAGTGTAAATGTTTCTCCTGCAACCCGTTCCCTTTTTGCTAGATGAATGAACGTCTCTCCACATGCTCCCTTCTGAGAGATAAGTGTGTGCGAAAGCCGCCCTTCAACTAGCTTGTTGGGAACACAAAGTTTCTTTCCAGATGCAAACTCCACTCCATATATATATATGGGGTGTTACTAGCTCCAACTCGGTTTTACAGTGAAAACTGCAGGAACTTCAAACCGGCACTAGGAAACAGACTGAGAATCCAGAGTAAAAGTTTATCCTGCAAACCGTTCCCTTTGTGCTAGATGAAAGAACGTCTCTCCACATGCTCAGTTCTGAGAGATAAGTGGTGTGGAAGCCGTCCTTCACCTAGTTTGTTGGGAACACAAAGTTTCTTTTCAGTTGCAAACTCCACTCCATACATATATATGGGTAGGTAGTATTTCCAAAACGTTTTTACAGTGAAATTGCAGGAAATTCAATCCGGCACTAGGAAATAGACTTAGACCCCAGTGTGAAAGTTTCTCCTGCAAACCGTTCCCTTTGTGCTAGATGAACGAACGACTCTCCCATGCTCAGTTCTGAGAGAAAATTGTGTGTGAAATCCGACCTTCACCTAGCTTGATGGGAACACAAAGTATCTTTTCAGATGCAAACTAAAATCCATATATATATATGAGGAGGTTCCAGGTCCAACTCCGTTTTACAGTGAAAACTGAAGGAACTTCAAACCTGCAGTAAGAAACAGACTGAGAAACCAGAGTAAAAGTTTCTCCTGCAAACCGTTCCCTTTGTGCTAGATGAACGAACGTATCTCTCCATGCTCAGTTCTGAGAGACAAGTGTGTGTGAAAGCCGTCCTTCACCTAGCTGGTTGGGAACACAAAGTTTCTTTTCAGTTGCAAACTACGCTCCATAAATATATATGGGGAAGTTCAAGCTCCAACTCGGTTTTACAGTGACAACTGCATTAACTTCAAACCGGCACTAGGAAAAATACTGAGAAACCAGAGTAAAACTTTCTCCTGCAAATCATTCCCTTTGTGCTACATGAACGAACGTCTCTACACATGCTTAGTTCTGAGAGACAAGTGTGTGTGAAAGCCGTCCTTCACCTAGCTTGTTGGGAACACAAAGTTTCTTTTCAGTTGCAAACTCCACTCCAAATATATATATGGGTATTTACTAGCGCCAACTGGCTTTTACAGTGAAAACTGCAGGAACTTCAAACCGGCACTAGGAAACAGACTTTGAAACCAGAGTAAAAGTTTCTCCTGCCACCCGTTCCATTTGTGCTAGATGAATAACGTCACTCCACATGCTAAGTTCTGAAAGATAAATTTGTGTGAAAGCCGTCCTTCAGCTAACTAGTTGGGAACACAAATTTTCTTTTCAGTTGCAAACTCCACTCCGTACATATATATGGGGAGGTACGAGCTCCAACACCATTTTACAGTGAAAAGTGCAGGAAATTCATACCGGCCCTAGGAAACAGACTTAGAAACCAGAGTAAAAGTTACTCCTGCAACCCGTTCCCTTTGTGCTAGATGAACGAACGTCTCTCCACATGCTCAGTACTGAGACATAAGTGTGTGTGAAAGCCGTCCTTGAACTAGCTATTTGGGAACATAAAGTTTCCTTTAAGTTGCAAAATAACTCCATATATATATATGGGGAATTACTAGCTCCAACACGGGTTTACAGTGAAAACTGCAGGAAATTCAAACCGGCACTAGGAAACAGACTGGAAAACCAGAGTAAAAGTTTCTCCTGCAACCCATTCCCATTGTGCTAGATGAACGAACGTCTCTCCACATGCTCAGTTCTGAGATATAAGTGGTGTGGAAGCCGTCCTTCACCTAGCTTGTTGGGAACACAAAGTTTCTTTTCAGTTGCAAAATAACTCCATATATATATATGTGTAGGTTGTATTTCCAAAACTTTTTTACAGTGAAATTGCAGAAAATTCAATCCGGCAGTAGGAAATAGACTTAGACCCCAGTGTAAAAGTTTCTCCTGCAAACCGTTCCCTTTGTGCTAGATGAACGAACGTCTCTCCCATGCTCAGTTCTGAGAGAAAATTGTGTGTGAAATCCGAGCTTCACCTAGCTTGATGGGAACACAAAGTATCTTTTCAGTTGCAAACAAAAATACATATATATATATGTGGAGGTTCCAGGTCCAACTCCGTTTTACAGTGAAAACTGAAGGAAATTCAAACCGGCAGTTTGAAACAGACTGAGAACCCAGTGTAAAATTTCCCTTGCAACCCGTTCCCTTTGTGCTAGATGAACGAACGTATCTCCACATGCTCAGTTCTGAGAGATAAGTGTGTGTGAAAGCCGTCCTTCACCTAGCTTGTTGGGAACATAAAGTTTCTTTTCAGTTGCAAACTCCACTCCATATATATATATGGGGATGTAACAGCTCCAACTCGGTTTTAGAGTAAAAGTGCAGGAAGTTCATACCGGCCCTAGGAAACAGATTGAGAAACCTGAGTAAAAGTTTCTCCTGCAACCCTTTCCCTTTGTGCTAGATGAACGAAAGTCTCTCCACCTAATCAGTAATGAGACATAAGTGTGTGTGAATGCCGTCCTTCACCTAGCTTGTTGGGAACACAAAGTTTCTTTTCAGTTGCAAACTCCACTCCATACATATATATGTGTAGGTAGTATTTCCAAAACGTTTTTACAGTGAAATTGCAGGAAATTCAATCCGGCACTAGGAAATAGACTTAGACCCCAGTGTAAAAGTTTCTCCTGCAAACCGTTCCCTTTGTGCTAGATGAACGAACGACTCTCCCATGCTCAGTTCTGAGAGAAAATTGTGTGTGAAATCCGACCTTCACCTAGCTTGATGGGAACACAAATTATCTTTTCAGTTGCAAACTAAAATCCATATATATAAATGAGGAGTTTCCAGGTCGAACTCCGTTTTACAGTGAAAACTGAAGGAACTTCAAACCGGCAGTAGGAAATAGACTGAGAATCCAGAGTAAAAGTTTCTCCTGCAAACCGTTCCCTTTGTGCTAGATGAACGAACGTATCTCCTCATGCTCATTTCTGAGAGACAAGTATGTGTGAAAGCCGTCCTTCACCTAGCTGGTTGGGAACACAAAGTTTCTTTTCAGTTGCAAACTACGCTCCATAAATATATATGGGGAAGTTCAAGCTCCAACTCGGTTTTACAGTGACAACTGCATTAACTTCAAACCGGCACTAGGAAAAATACTGAGAAACCAGAGTAAAATTTTCTCCTGCAAATCGTTCCCTTTGTGCTACATGAACGAACGTCCCTACACATGCTTAGATCTGAGAGACAAGTGTGTGTGAAAGCCGTCCTTCACCTAGCTTGTTGGGAACACAAATTTTCTTTTCAGTTGCAAACTCCACTCCGTACATATATATGGGGAGGTACGAGCTCCAACTCCATTTTACAGTGAAAAGTGCAGGAACTTCATACCGGCCCTAGGAAGCTGACTTAGAGACCAGAGTAAAAGTTACTCCTGCAACCCGTTCCCTTTGTGCTAGATGAACGAACGTCTCTCCACATGATCAGTACTGAGACATAAGTGTGTGTTAAAGCCGTCATTCACCTAGCTTGTTGGAAACACAAGGTTTCTTATCAGTTGCAAACTCCACTCCATACATATATATGGGTAGGTAGTACCTCCAAAACGGTTTTACAGTGAAAAATGCAGGAATTTCAAGCCGGCAGTTGGAAACATACTTAGACCCCAGTGTAAAATATTCTCCTGCAAACCGTTCACTTTGTGCTAGATGAACGAACGTCTCTCCCATGCTCAGTTCTGAGAGGTAAGTGTGTGTAAAGCCGTCCTTCACCTAACTTGTTGGGAACACAAAATTTCTTTTCAGTTGCAAACTGCACTCCGTATATATATATGGGGAGGTACCAGCAACAAATCGGTTTTACAGTAAAAGTGCAGGAAGTTCATACTGGCCCTAGGAAACACACTGAGAAACCAGAGTAAAAGTTTCTCTTGCAACCCGATCACTTTGTGCTAGATGAACGAAAGTCTCTCCACTTGCTCAGTACTGAGACATAATTGTGTGTCAAAGCCGTCCTTCAACTAGATTTTTGGGAACATAAAGTTTCCTTTAAGTTGCAAACTACACTCCATATATATATATGGGGAAGTACTAGCTCCAACTCGGTTTTACAGTGAAAACTGAAGGAACTTCAAACCGGCAGTAGGAAACAGACTGAGAACCTAGTGTAAAAGTTTCTCCTGCAACCCGTTCTGTTTGTGCTGGATGAACGAACGTCTCTCCACATCATCAGTTCTGAGAGACAATTGTGTGTGAAAGCCTTCCTTCACCTAGCTTGTTGGGAAAACAAAGTTTCTTTTCACTTGCCAACTACACTTCATAAATATATATTTGTAGGTACTAGTTTCAACTCTGTTTTACAGTGTAAACTGCAGGAACTTCAAACCGAAACTTGGAAACCGACTGAGAAACCAGAGTAAAAGTTTCTCCTGCAAACCTTTCCATTTGTGCTAGATGAAGGAAAGTCTCTCCACATGCTCATTTCTGAGATATAAGTGTGTGTGAAAGCCGTACTTCACCTAGCTTGTTCGGAAAACAAAGTTTCTTTTCAATTGCAAACTACACTCCATACATATATATGGGGAGGTTTTAGCTCCAAATCGGTTTTACAGTGAAAACTGCAGGAATTTCAAACCGGCACTAGGAAAGAAACTGAGATACCAGAGTAAAAATTTCTACTACAATCCGTTCAGCTTTTGCTAGATGAAAGAAAGTCTCTCCACATGCTCAGTTCTGAGAGATAAGTGTGTGTGAAAGCCGTCCTTCAACTAGCTTGTTGAGAACACAAATTTTCTTTTAAGTTGCTAACTAAACTCCATACATATATATGCAGAGGTACTGGCTCCAACTGGGTTTTACAGAGAAAACTGCAGGAACTTCAAGCCGGCACTAAGAAACAGACTGAGAAAAAAGGGTAAAAGTTTCCCCTTCAACCCGTTCCATTTGTGCTAGATGAACGAAAGTCTCTCCACATGCACAATTCTGAGAGAAAAGTGTGTGTGAAATCCGTCCTTCACCTAGCTTGTTGGGAACAGATAGTTTCTTTTCAGTTGCAAACTACTCATCATACATATATACAGGGAGGTACTAGCTCCAAATCGCTTTTACAAGGAAAACTGCACCATCTTTAAAACCCGCACTTTGAAACAGACTGAGAAACCAGGGTTAAATTGCCTCCTGCAACCCGTTCCCATTGTGCTAGTTGAACGAACGTCTCTCCCATGCTCAGTTCTGAGAGACAAGTGTGTGTGAAAGCCGACCTTCACCTAGCTTGATGGGAACACAAAATTTCTTTTCAGTTGCAAACTGCACTCCGTATATATATATGGGGAAGTACCAGCTCCAAATCGGTTTTACAGTAAAAGTGCAGGAAGTTCATACTGGCCCTAGGAAACAGACTGAGAAACCAGAGTAAATGTTTCTCCTGCAACCCGTTCCATTTTTGCAGGATGAAAGAAAGTCTCTCCACATGTCCAGTACTGAGACTGGTGTGTGTGAAAGCCGTCCTTCACCTAGGTATTTGGGAACATAAAGTTACCTTTAAGTTGCAAACTTCACTCCATACATATATATGGGGTGTTACTAGCTCCAACTCGGTTTTACAGTATAAACTGCAGGAACTTCAAACCGGCACTAGGAAACAGACTGAGAATCCAGAGTAAAACTTTCTCCTGCAAACCGTTCTCTTTGTGCTACATGAACGAACGTCTCTACACATGCTTAGATCTGAGAGACATGTGTGTGTGAAAGCCGTCCTTCACCTAGCTTGATGGGAACACAAATTATCTTTTCAGTTGCAAACTAAAATCCATATATATAAATGAGGAGGTTCCAGGTTCAACTCAGTTTTACAGTGAAAACTGAAGGAACTTCAAACCGGCAGTAGGAAACAGACTGAGAAAACAGAGTAAAAGTTTCTCCTGCAAACCGTTCCATTTGTGCTACATGAACGAACGTCTCTCCACATACTCAGTTCTGAGAGATAAGTGGTGTGGAAGCCGTCGTTCACCTAGCTTGTTGGGAACACAAAGTTTCTTTTCAGTTGCAAACTCCACTCCATACATATATATGGGTAGGTAGTATTTCCAAAACGTTTTTACAGTGAAATTGCAGGAAATTCAATCCGGCACTAGGAAATAGACTTAGACCCCAGTGTAAAAGTTTCTCCTGCAAACCGTTCCCTTTGTGCTAGATGAACGAACGACTCTCCCATGCTCAGTTCTGAGAGAAAATTGTGTGTGAAATCCGACCTTCACCTAGCTTGATGGGAACACAAATTATCTTTTCAGTTGCAAACTAAAATCCATATATATAAATGAGGAGTTTCCAGGTCGAACTCCGTTTTACAGTGAAAACTGAAGGAACTTCAAACCGGCAGTAGGAAACAGACTGAGAATCCAGAGTAAAAGTTTCTCCTGCAAACCGTTCCCTTTGTGCTAGATGAACGAACGTATCTCCTCATGCTCATTTCTGAGAGACAAGTATGTGTGAAAGCCGTCCTTCACCTAGCTGGTTGGGAACACAAAGTTTCTTTTCAGTTGCAAACTACGCTCCATAAATATATATGGGGAAGTTCAAGCTCCAACTCGGTTTTACAGTGACAACTGCATTAACTTCAAACCGGCACTAGGAAAAATACTGAGAAACCAGAGTAAAATTTTCTCCTGCAAATCGTTCCCTTTGTGCTACATGAACGAACGTCCCTACACATGCTTAGATCTGAGAGACAAGTGTGTGTGAAAGCCGTCCTTCACCTAGCTTGTTGGGAACACAAATTTTCTTTTCAGTTGCAAACTCCACTCCGTACATATATATGGGGAGGTACGAGCTCCAACTCCATTTTACAGTGAAAAGTGCAGGAACTTCATACCGGCCCTAGGAAGCTGACTTAGAGACCAGAGTAAAAGTTACTCCTGCAACCCGTTCCCTTTGTGCTAGATGAACGAACGTCTCTCCACATGATCAGTACTGAGACATAAGTGTGTGTGAAAGCCGTCCTTGGACTAGCTATTTGGGAACATAAAGTTTCCTTTAAGTTGCAAAATAACTCCATATATATATATGGGGAATTACTAGCTCCAACTCGGTTTTACAGTGAAAACTGCAGGAACTTCAAACCGGCACTAGGAAACAGACTGAGAAACCAGAGTAAAAATTTCTACTACAATCCGTTCACATTTTCTAGATGAAAGAAAGTCTCTCCACATGCTCATTTCTGAGAAATAAGTGGTGTGAAACCGTCCTTCACCTAGCTTGTTGTGAACACAATGTTTCTTTTCAGTTGCAAACTACACTCCATACATATATATGCGGAGGTACTGGCTCCAACTGGGTTTTACAGTGAAGTCTGCAGGAACTTCAAGCCGGCACTAAGAAACAGACTTAGAAACCAGAGTAAAAGTTTCCCCTTCAACCCGTTCCATTTGTGCTAGATGAACGAAAGTCTCTCCACATGCACATTTCTGAGAGGAAAGTGTGTGTGAAATCCGTCCTTCACCTAGCTTGTTGGGAACAGATAGTTTCTTTTCAGTTGCAAACTACTCATCATACATATATACAGGGAGGTACTAGCTCCAAATCGCTTTTACAAGGAAACCTGCACCATCTTTAAAACCCGCACTTTGAAACAGACTGAGAAACCAGGGTTAAATTGCCTCCTGCAACCCGTTCCCACTGTGCTAGATGAACGAACGTCTCTCCCATGCTCAGTTCTGAGAGACAAGTGTGTGTGAAAGCCGACCTTCACCTATCTTGTTGGCAACACGAAGTTTCTTTTCAGTTGCAATCTTCCCTCCATACATATATATGGGGAGGTATTAGCTCCAAATCGGTTTTACAGTGAAAACTGCAGGAACTTCAAACCGGCACTAGGAAACAGACTGAGAAACAGGAGTAAAAATTTCTCCTAAAATCCGTTCACATTTTGCTAGATGAACGTAAGTCTCTCCACATGCTCAGTTCTGAGAGACAATTGTGTGTGAAAGCCGACTTTCACTTAGCTTGTTGGGAACACATAGTTTCTTTTCAAATGCAAACTACACTTCATACATATATATAGGGAGGTACTAACTCCAAATCGCTTTTACAAGGAAAACTGCACGAACTTTAAAACCGGCACTAGGAAACAGACTGAGAAACCGTGGTTAAATTGTATCCTGCAACCCTTTCCCATTGTGCAAGATGAACGAACGTCTCTCCCATGCTCAGTTCTGAGAGACAAGTGTGTGTGAAAGCCGAACTTCACCTAGCTGGATGGGAACACAAAGTTTCTTTATAATTGCAAACTCCATTCCGTACATATATATGGGGAGGTACAAGCTCCAACTCGGTTTTACAGTGAAAACTGCAGGAACTTCAAACCAGCACTAGGAAACAGACTGAGAATCCAGAGTAAAGTTTCTCCTGCAACACGTTTCCTTTGTGCTAGATGAACGAATGTCTCTCCACCTGCTCAGTAATGAGACATAAGTGTGTGTGAAACCGTCCTTCACCTAGCTTGTTGGGAACACAAAGTTTCTTTTCAGTTGCAATCTACACTCCATACATATATATGGGGAGGTACTAGCTCCAAATCGTTTTTACACTGGAAACTGCAGGAACTTCAAACCGGCACTAGAAAACAGACTGAGAAACCAGAGTAAAAGTTTCTTCTAAAATCCGTTCTTATTTTGCTAGATGAACGAACGTCTCTCCACAAGCTCAGTTCTGAGACATAAGTGTGTGTTAAAGCCGTCCTTCACCTAGCTTGTTGGAAACACAAGGTTTCTTATCAGTTGCAACCTCCACTCCATACATATATATGGGTAGGTAGTACCTCCAAAACGGTTTTACAGTGAAAAATGCAGGAATTTCAAGCCGGCAGTTGGAAATATACTTAGACCCCAGTGTATAATATTCTCCTGCAAACCGTTCACTTTTTGCTAGATGAACGAACGTCTCTCCCATGCTCAGTTCTGAGAGGTAAGTGTGTGTAAAGCCGTCCTTCACCTAACTTGTTGGGAACACAAAATTTCTTTTCAGTTGCAAACTGCACTCCGTACATTTATATGGGGAGGTACCAGCTCCAAATCGGTTTTACAGTAAAAGTGCAGGAACTTCATACCGGCCCTAGGAAGCAGACTGAGAAACCAGAGTAAAAGTTTTCCTGCAACCCGATGCCTTTGAGCTAGATGAACGAAAGTCTCTCCACATGCTCAGTACTGAGATATAATTGTGTGTCAAAGCCTTACTTCAACTAGCTTTTTGGGAACATAAAGTTTCCTTTAAGTTGCAAACTACACTCCATATATATATATGGGGAAGTACTAGCTCCAACTCGGTTTTACATTGAAAACTGAAGGAACTTCAAACCGGCACTTAGAAACAGACTGAGAAAGCAGAGTAAAAGTTTCCCCTTCAAACCGTTCCATTTGTGCTAGATGAACGAAGGTCTGTCCACATGCACATTTCTGAGAGAAATTTGTGTGTGGAAGTCGTCCTTCACCTAGCTTGTTGGAAACACATAGTTTCTTTTCAGTTGCAAACTAAACTTCATACATATATATAGGGAGGTACTAGCTCCAAATCGGTTTTACAAGGAAAACTGCACGAACTTTAAAACCGGCACTAGGTAACAGACTGAGAAACCAGGTTTAAATTGTCTCCTGCAAACCGTTCGCATTGTGCTAGATGAACGTACGCCTCTACCATGCTCAGTTCTGAGAGACAAGTATGTGTGAAAGCCGAACTTCACCTAGCTTGATGGGAACATAAAGTTTCTTTTCCCTTGCAAACTACATTCCATATATATATATGGGGATGTTCCAGCTCCAACTCGGTTTTACAGTGAAAACTGAAGGAACTTCAAACCGGCAGTTTGAATCAGACTGAGAACCAAGTATAAAAGTTTCTCCTGCAACCCGTTCCCTTTGGGCTAGATGAACGAAATTCTCTCCACATGTTCAGTACTGAGACATAAGTGTGTGGAAGCCGTTCTACACCTAGCTTTTTGGGAACATAAAGTTTCCTTTAAGTTGCAAACTACACTCCATATATATATATGGGGAAGTACTTGCACCAACTCTGTATTACAGTGTAAACTGAAGGAACTTCAATCCGGCAGTAGGAAACAGACTGGGAACCTAGTGTAAAAGATTCTCCTGCAAACCGTTCCGTTTGTGCTGGATGAAGGAACGACTCTCCACATCATCAGTTCTGAGAGACAAGTGTGTGTTAAAGCCTTCTTTCACCTAGCTTGTTGGGAACACAAAGCTTCTTTTCAGTTGCAAACTACGCTCCTTAAATATATATGGGGAGGTTCAAGCTCCAACTCGGTTTTACAGTGAAAAGTGCATTAACTTCAAACCGGCACTAGGAAAAAGAGTGAGATTCCAGAGTAAAACTTTCTCGTGCAAGCCGTTCCATTTGGGCTAGATGAACGAACGTCTCTACACTTGCTCATTTCTGAGAGATAAGTGAGTGTGAAAGCCGTCCTGCACGTAGCTTGTTGGGAACACAAAGTTTCTTTACAGTTGCAAACTACTCTCCATATATATATATATGCGGAGGTACTAGCTCCAAATCGGTTTTACAGTGAAAACTGCAGGAACTTCAAACCGGCACTAAGAAACAGACTGATAAACCAGAGTAAAAATTTCCCCTTCAACCCGTTCCATTTGTGCTAGATGAACGAACGTCTCTGCACATGCTCAGTTCTGAGATATAAGTGTGTTTGAAAGCCGTCCTTCACCTAGCTTGTTGGGAAAACAAAGTTTCTTTTCAGTTGCCAAATCCACTCCATACATATATATGGGTAGGTAGTACCACCAAAACTTTTTTACAGTGAAAACTGCAGGAATTTCATGCCGGCACTTGGAAATAGTCTTAGACCCCAGTGTTAAAGTTTCTCCTGCAAACCGTTCCATTTGTGCTAGATGAACGAACGACTCTCCCATGCTCAGTTCTGAGGGACAAGTGTGTGTGAAAGCCGATCTTCATCTAGCTTGATGGGAACACAAAGTTTCTTTTCAGTTGCAACCTACACTCCATATATATATATAAGGATGTTCGAGCTCCAACTCTGTTTTACAGTGAAAACTGAAGTAACTTCAATCCGGCACTAGAAACAGACTGAGAAACCAGAGTAATAGTTTCTCCTACAATCCGATCACATTGTGCTAGATGAACGAACGTCTCTCCACATGCTCAGTTTTGAGAGATAATTGTGTGTGAAAGCCGTCCTTCACCTAGCTTGTTGGGAACCAAAGTTTCTTTTCAGTTGCAAACTCCACTCCAAACATATATATGAGTAGGTAGTACCTTCAAAACTGTTTTACAGTGAAAACTGCAGGAATTTCAAGCCGGCACTTGGAAACAGACTTAGACCCCAGTGTAAAAGTTTCTCCTGCAACCCGTTCCCTTTTTGCTAGATGAACGAACGTCTCTCTATATGTTGAATGTTGAGAGTTAAGTGTTTGGGAAGTCTTCAATCTTCTAGGTTGTTGGGAACAAATTTTTTTCTGTTGGAAACTGCCCTAAATACATATATATGGGGATTACTAACTCCAACTCAGCTTTACTGAAAAACTTCATGAACTTTACCCGGATCTAGGATAAGATACTGAGAAACCAGAGTAATTTTTTCTACTACAGTCCATTCCATTTATACTGGATGATAGAACTTCTCTTCTCATTCTTAATTCTGACAGATAAATATTTGTGTATGGCATCCGAAACCTTAGTTGTTGGGAAAACAGTTTCTTTTCAGTAGGTAAATACACTACATGCATATATATGGGGAGGTACTAGCTCCAACTCGGTTTTACAGTGAAAACTGCGTGAACTTCAAAGCGGCACTCTGAATCATACTGTGAGTCCAGGGTAAGTGTTTCTATTTCAACCCTTTTCCTTTTTATAGATGAACGAACTTCTCTCCACTTGCACAATTCTGAGTGTTAAGTGTGTGTGAAAGTCTTCAATCAAATTTCTTGTTGGGAAAACACAGTTTCTTATGAGTGGTTAAATTCACTACATTTGTATAAATGTGGAGATACTAGTTACAACTCGTATTTACAATAAAAACTGCATGAACTTCCAACCAGCACTAGGAAGCATAGTGAGAATCCAGTGTAGGTGTTTCTCCTGCAAACCATTCCCTTTATGCTTGACAAATGAATGTCTCTCCACATTCTCAATATTCAGAACTAAATGAGTGTTGAAGCCATCCTTCACCTACCTTGTTGAAAACCCAGAGTTTCAGTCCAATGGAAATTACTTTTCTTTCATATATATAGGAACTTTCTAGCACGGACTCGGTTTTATACTGCAAACTGCTTTTATTTGAAACCGGCTTTGAGAAACATGCTGATAACTCAGAGAATCTGTTTCTGTATATCACTTAACCTTCAATGCTGGATGAAAAAACTCCTCTCCACAGGCTTGCTTCTGACATCTGAATTTGTTTTGGAGACGACCTTCACCTAACTTGTTTGAAAACCAGAGGTTTTGTTATAGGGGAACTAAGCTACTTACGTATCTAAGGACAGGCGCTCACTCCAACGTGGTTTTCCACACTAAATCGCTTTTACATTGAAAACGGCGTTAGGAAACATGCTGAAATTTTAGAGAATGTGTGTCTGTAATACCTCTGCATTTTATTCGGCATGAAGGAACTCCTCTCAACATGCTCAATTTTCATAACTCTATGAGTTTGGAAGCTGTAATTCACCTAGCTTGTTGGAAACCCAGAGTTTCAGTCCAAGGCAAACTAAGCTGCTTCCATATATATCGGGATGTAATAGTACTAACTCAATTTTAAACTGCAAATCGCCTTTACTTGAAGTCGGCTTTGAGAAACATGCTGAGAAATCAGAGTAATTATTTCTGTATGTCACTTAACCTTCAATGCTGGATGAAAGAACGTCTCTCCACAAGCTCAATTCTGACATCTGAGTTTGCGTTGGAGCCGTCTTTCAGCTAACTTGTTGGAAATCCAGTTTCTGGTATAGGGGAACAACGCTACTTACATATCTAAGGGGAGACACTCGCTCCAACGCGGTTTTCCACAGCAAACTGGTTTTACATTGAAAAAGGCGTTAGGAAACATGCTTAGAAATCAGAGGATTTGTGTCTAGAATACCTCTGCCTTTTATGCTGCATGAAGGAACGCCTCTCAACATGCTCAATTATCAGATCTGTACGAGTGTGAAAGCCGTTCTTCACCAAGCTTTTTGGAAACCCAGTGTTTCAGTCCAAGGTAAACTACGCTGCTTTCCAATATATGGGGATGTACTAGCATGAACTAGAGTTTTCACTGCAATCGGCTTTTACTTGAAACCGGCTTTGAGAAACATGCTGAGAAATCAGAGTACTTGTTTCTGTATGTAACTTAACCTTCAAGGCTGGATGAAAGAAGCCTCTCCACAAGCTCACTTTTGACATCTGAATTTCTCTTGGAGCCGTCCTTCACCTAACTTGTTGGAACTCCAGAGTTTCTTGTATAGGGGAACTACCCTACTTACATATGTAAGGGGGGGCTCTCGCTCCAACTTCGTTTTCCAGATCAAACCGCTTTTACATTGAAACCGGCGTAAGAAACATGCTCAGAAATCAGAGAATGTGTGTCTAGAAGTCCCTCTGCCTTTTATGCTGGATGAAGGAACGCCTCTCCACATGCTCAATTTTCAGGAATATAGGAGTGTGGAAGCCACCTTTCACCTAGCTTGCTGGAAACCCAGATTTTCAGTCCAAGGTAAACTTCGTTACTTTCATATATATGGGGACGTACCAGCACGAACTCAGTTTTTCACTGCAAACCGCTTTTACTTGAAACCGGGTTTAAGAAACATACTGAGAAATCAGATAACGTGTTTGTACATTTCACTCTGCCTTTTATGTTTACTGTGAAACGCTGGTTTGAAAGAAAAATCACTTTGCTTTGGTAAACTGCTTTGAATCGAGTTCCTCTGCTTTGATATGTAAATTGGGTAGTCCCCGTTTTCCAGAAGCTCTGGTTTTCTAACATGTTAGGAGAAGGACGTCTCCAACACAAATTGAAATATCAGAAGTGATCTTGTGGAAAGGCGTTCTTTCATCCAGCATTGAAGGTTAAGTGACATACAGAAATACTTACTCTGAATTCTCAGCATGTTTCCTAATGCCAGTTTCTAAGGAAGAGTGGTTTGCTGTGGAAAACCGCTTTGGAGCGAGAGCCTCTGCTTAGATATGTAAGCAGCATAGTTCCCCTAGACCAGAAACCCTTGTTTTTGAAGAAGTTATGTGAAGAATGGCTCCAACTCACATTTAGATATCAGAAGTGAGCATGTTGGGAGGCGTTCCTTCTTCCACCATTGAAGGTTAAGTGACATAGTGAAACACTCACTCTGATTTCTTAGCATGTTTCTGAAATCCGTTTCAAGTAAAAACGTCTTGCAGTGGAAATGAGAGTTGGTGGTAGTTCGTTCGCATATATATGAAAGCAGCGTTGTTTCCCTAGTCCAGAAACTGTTGGTTCCCAATGAGCTAGGTGAAGGACGGCTTCCATACATATACAGATTTGAAAATAGAGCATGTGTAGAGGCCTTATTTCACCCAGCATAAAAGGCAGAGTGACATGTAGAAACACATTCTCTGATTTCTCAGCATGTTTACTAATGCAGATTTAAAAGTAAAAGCTGTTTGTGTGGAAAACTGCATTGGAGCGAGTGCCTCCCCTTAGATATGTAAGCAGCGTAGTACCCCTAGACAAGAAACTCTTGTTTTCCAACATTTTAAGCGAAGGACGTCTCCAACACTCATCCAGCTGTCATAAGTGAGCATGTGGAGAGGCGTTCTTTCATCCTGCATTGAAGGTTAAGTGACATACTGAAACACTATCTCTGATTTCTCAGCATGTTTCTCAAAGCCGGTTTCAAGTAAAGCGGTTTGCAGTGGAAATGCGAGTTGGTGCTAGGACGTCCCCAAATATAAGAAAGCAGCGTAGTTCCCCTAGTCCTGAAACTATGGTTCCCAACAAATAGGTGAAAGACGGCTTCCATGCATATACAGATTTGAAAATAGAGTATTTGGAGTGGCGTTCTTTCATCCATCATAAAAGGCAGAGTGACATGTAGAAACACATTCTCTGATTTCTCAGCGTGTTTACTAACGCTGGTTTCAAAGTAAAAGTGATTTGCTTAGGAAAACCGCGTTGGAGCGACTGCCTCCGGTTAGATATTTAAGTAGCGTAGTTCCCCTAGACCAGAAACTCTGGGTTTCCAACAAGTAAGGTGAAGGACACCTCCAACACACATTCAAATGTCAGAAGTTATCATGTGGAGAGGCTTTCTTTCGTCCAGCATTGACGGTTAAGTGACATACAGAAACACTTACTCTGATTTCTCAGTATGTTTTTCAGAGCCGGTTGCAAGTAAACGCGGTTTGCAGTGTAAAACCGTTTTGGTACTAGTGCATCCCCATAGATATGTATGTAGCGTAGTTTCCCTATCCCAGAAACTGTGGGTTCCCAATTAGCTAGTTGAAGGATGGCTTCCAAACTCATACATATCTAAAAATTGAGCATGTGGTGTGGAGTTCTTTCATACAGCATAAAAGGTGGAGTGACATATAGAAACACTAACTCTGATTTCTCAGCATGATTCTGAAAGCCGGTTTCAAGTGAAAGCTCTTTGGAATGGAAAAGCCTCCTGGAGATTGTGCCTCCCCTTATATATGTAAGTACCGTAATTCCCCGAGGCCAGAAACTCTGGGTTCTCAAAAACCTAGGTGAAGGTTGGCTTCTACTCACATATGTTTCCAAAATGGAACAAGTGTAGAAGCATTCCTTTATCTTACCTAAACAGCAAGGCTTCATCTCAAGCACTTACCATGATTTCTCTGCATGTTTACTTGAGTAGATTTAAAGCTAAAAGCATTTTTCGCTCAGAAACCTAGTTAGAGCTTATTCCTGCTGTTATATATATTGGTCGGGCAGTGCCCCAACACCACAGTTCTGTGCTTCCAGCAGTGTTGGTGAAGGATGGCTTCCACACACATTCGGTTTTCTCTCCTCCTCACTCTTCTGCTTAGACATCAATGCAGGTTGTGTATTGTGGAAGCCAAGGAATTTTTTTTCATTTAGGATCAGCCTCGGAGAAAACTGAGACCTGCTTCTGCTTCTTTTCCCTGCTAGATTTCCTCTTGGTGCATTACCAATCCTCAAGAGTGAGTTCCTTTAACCAAGTAATTATTTCAAAAAAATGAGCAGGTTTCCATAGGGCCATTACTTCTTTTATATTCTTGCTTTTTAATACCTCTCTTCCATCTCTTTATCTCCAGGTGTCTTATTTCTATGTCCTTTGGTTTGGGCTGATGGCTAATCAGCATTAGTGTAGAAATTGTTGCTTGATATTACTGATCTATATTCTTTCCATGGATATTTGATTTATCATTGGATTTTAGAGAAGATAGTTTCTTTAAAAAAATTCTGGTAAGTAATGTGAGGGACTCTGATTCTGTTGGTCTAGAACTATAATGCTTAATTTCTGAATAAGTGATACTTTCAAAGAGCTCAAAATTCCAAAGGTTTGAGTGCCACCACTGTCCTGAAGACTTTCAAACTTTTCTTTGGGGGCACTCAGAACTGAGTGTGTGTGTGATGTGTGAGTGTGTCCTTCTGAACTTAGTTTAGCCTGAAATGAGCAAAGACAAGTACCCCCCATTTTACACAGATGACTTTCACAAATTGATACCTTTTAAAAATATATGAACTGTAATGTTGTAGAATTTTACAAGAGGCAGTGACCTTCAGGGCTGTCAGCAATGGAGGCAGAACAGTTGGAGGGACAGCAGGTGCTCGTGCTCAGTGGCTGAAGTCACACAACATCCACGGCCACCTCTGGTTAATCTTATAGAGTTGTTGCTGTCTGCAGGCTTTCAGGCTGTGCCCCCTCCCCACCAAACATATATATTAGGAAAAGTGTGAGCCTCAGTATGAGAACAATAAAGAATTAGTAGGGGAATTGAGTTATTGTTTTTAAAAGAAAAATTAGCATCCATGTAGTTTAATCTCAGCTCCTAATAGACTGATGTGCTGACATTCA
>NC_045710.1:96254-133699 GCF_009834535.1 Camelus ferus | reverse complement strand
ACGTGACTTCCCCGAGTGTATCCTAGTGCGGGCTACCGAGGAACGGGGGTTGGGATGGAAATGCAGGTAGCATCTAGTGCCTCCCCCTGGACAGATAAGGTATTTAGCGACTCCCCTTGCCAGGGAACACTTGGAACACCAGCAGCTCTGAGTAGGCGGCCCCAACCTCCCCCACCCACTTGCCGCGTTTCGGAATTCTGATTGTGGCAGGTTCCGTCCTCTGTCTGCAGCGCCTGGGATCTCCTAGAGGCCCTGCCGCGTGTCTTCCCCGAGTGTCTCCTAGTGGTTGGGCTGCCGGGGAAAGGCGGGTGGGTTGTGCGGGAAATGCAGGTAGCATCTAGTGCCTCCCCCTGGAACAGTAGAGGTAATTAGTGGATTTCCCCCTGCCAGTGAACACCTGTGACACAAGGCAGATGCGAGATGGCGGTTCCAAACTCCCCACACCACTCGGCCGCAGTTCCGGAATTCCTGAGGTTGGCGAGGTTCCGTCCCTTCTGCCTGCAGCGCCTGGGATCTCCTAGGAGCCCTCGGCGTGTCTTCCCCGAGTGTCTCTTATTGCGGGCTTCCGGGGAAGGCGGGGGTTGAGCTGGAAATGCAGGTAGCATCTAGTGCCCTCCCGCTGGGACAGATGAGTTAATTAGCGGACTTCTCCTGCCAGGGAACACCTGTGACACCAGACAGCTGCGTGGAGGTCAGCCCCAAACCTCCCCCACCCACTCGGCCGCGTTTCGGAATTCTGAGTGTGGCGAGGATCCGTCCTCTGTCTGCAGGGCCTGGGATCTCCTTGGAGCACTCTGCGTGTCTTCCCCGAGTGTCTCCTAGTGCGGGCTGACGGGGAAAGGCTGGGCGAGGGCTGGAAATGCCGGTAGCATCTAGTGCCTCCCCCTGTACAGATCATGTAATTAGCGGACTTCCCCCTGCCAAGGAACAACTGTGACACAAGGCAGCTGTGAGGAGGGCGGCACCAAACCTCCACTCACCCACTCGGCCCATTCCGGAATTCTGAGTGTGGCGAGTATCCGTCTTCTGTCTGCAGAGCCTGGGATCTTAAAGGGGCCCTCCGCGTGTCTTCCCCGTGTGTCTCCTAGTGCGGACTGCCGGGGAAAGGCGGGGGGTTGTGCTGGAAATGCAGGTAGCATCTAGTGCCTACCCCTGTATAGATGAGGTAATTAGCGGACTTCCCCTGCCAGGGAACACCTGTGACACCAGGCAGATGCCGAGGATGGCGGTCCCAAAACTCCCCCACCCACTCGGCCGCGTTCCGGAATTCTGAGGGTGGCGAGGTTCCGTCCTCTGTCTGCAGCGCCTGGGATCTCCTAGGAGCCATCCACGTGACTTTCTCCGAGTGTCTCCTAGTGCGGGCTGCCAGGGAAAGTCGGCGGTTGGGCTGGAAATGGCAGGTAGAATCTAGTGCCTCCCCCTGGACAGATGAGGTAATTAGCGGACTTCCCCCTGCCATTGAACACCTGTGACACCAGGCAGCTGTGAGGAGGGCGGCCCCAAACCTCCCCCACCCACTCGGCCGCGTTTCGGAATTCTGAGTGTGGCGAGGTTCCGTCCTCTGTCTGCAGCGGCCTGGGGATCTCCTAGGAGCCCTCGCGTGTCTTCCCCGAGTGTCTCCTAGTGCGGGCTGCCGGGAAAGGCGGGGGTTTGGCTGGAAATGCAGGTAGCATCTAGTGCCTCCCCTGTACAGATGAGGTAATTAGCGGATTTCCCCCTGCAAGGGAACACCTGTGACACAGGCAGATGCGAGGATGGCGGTCCAAACTCCCCCACCCACTCGGCCGCGTTCCGGAATTCTGAGGTTGGCGAGGTTCCGTCTTCTGTCTGCAGCGCCTGGGATCTCCTAGGAGCCCTCGGCGTGTCTTCCCCGAGTGTCTCTTAGTGCGGGCTGCCGGGGAAGGCGGGTGTTGGGCTGGAAATGCAGGTAGCATCTAGTGCCTCCCCGCTGGACAGATGAGGTAATTAGCGGACTTCTCCCTGCCAGGGAACACCTGTGACAACCAGGACAGCTTGCGTGGAGGTCAGCCCAAAACCTCCCCCAACCACTCGGCCGCCGTTTCGGAATTGCTGAGTGTGGCGAGGATCCGTCCTCTGTCTGCAGGCCTGGGATCTCCTTGGAGCACTCGGCGTGTCTTCCCTGAGTTGTCTCCTAGTGGCGGGCTGACGGGGAAAGGCCTGGGCGAGGGCTGGAAATGCCGGTAAGCATCTAGTTGGACTCCCCCTGTAAACAGATCATTAATTAGCGGACGTCCCCCGCCAAGGAACAACTGTGACACAAGGCAGCTGTGAGGAGGGCGGCACCAAACCTCCACTCACCTCACTCGGCCCATTCCGGAAGTCTGAGTGTGGGCGAGTAGCCGTCTTCTGTCTGGCAGAGCCTGGGAATTAAATGGCCCTCCGCGTGTCGTCCCCGAGTGTCACCTAGTGCGGGCTGCCGAGGAAAGGCGGGGGTTGGTGCTGGAAATGCAGGGTTGCATCTAAGTGCCTACACCTGTATAGATGAGGTAATTAGCGGGACTTCCCCCTGCCAGGGAACACCTGTGACACCAGGCAGATGCGAGGATGGCGGTCCCAAAACTCCCCCACCCACTCGGCCGCGTTCCGGAATTCTGAGGGTGGCGAGGTTTCCGTCCTCTGTCTGCAGCGCCTGGGATCTCCTAGGAGCCATCCACGTGACTTCTCCGAGTGTCTCCTAGTGCGGGCTGCCAGGGAAAGTCGGCGGTTGGGCTGGAAATGCAGGTAGAATCTAGTGCCTCCCGCTGGACAGATGAGGTAATTAGCGGATTTACCCCTGCCAGGGAACACCTGTGACACAGGCAGATGCGAGGAGGGCGGGCCCAAAACTCCCCCTCCACTCCGGACGCGTTCCGGAATTCTGAGGGTGGCGAGGTTCCGTCCTCTGTCTGCAGCGCCGGGGATCTCCTAGGAGCCCTCCGCGTGTCTTCACCGAGTGTCTCCTAGTGCGGGATGACGGGGAAATGCGGGGGTTGGGCTGAATGCAGGTAGCATCTAGTGCCTCCCCCTGGACAGATGAGGTAATTAGCGGACTTCCCACTGCCAGGGAACACCTGTGACACCAGGCAGATGCGAGGAGGGCGGCCCCAAAACTCCCCCACCCACTCGCCGGCGTTCCGGAATTCTGAGGGTGGCGAGGTTCCGTCTTCTGTCTGCAGCGCCTGGGATCTCCTGGAGCCTCCGCGTGTCTTCCCCGAGTGTCTCCTTAGTGCGGGCTGCCGGGGAAAGGCGGGGGTTGGGCTGGAATTGCAGGTAGACATCTAGTGCCTCCCCCTTGACAGATGAGGTAATTAGCGGATCTTCCCCCTGCCAGGGAACACCTGTGACACCAGGCAGCTGCTGAGGTAAGGCGGCCCAAACTCCCCCACCCACTCGGCCGCGTTCCGGAAATTCTGAGTGTGGCGAGGTTCCGTCTCTGTCTGCAGCGCCTGGGATCTCCTAGGAGCCCTCCGCTGTCTTCCCCGAGTGTCGCCTAGTGCGGGCTTCCGGGGAAAGGCGGGGGTTGGGCTGGAAATGCAGGTAGCATCTAGTGCCTCCCCCTGGACAGATGAGGTAATTAGCGGACTTCCCCTGCCAGGGAACACCTGTGACACCAGGCAGCTGCGATGGAGGTCGGCCCCAAACCTCCCCCACCCACTCGGCCGCGTTCGGAATTCTGAGTGTGGCGAGGTTCCGTCCTCTGTCTGCAGCGCCTGGGATCTCCTAGGAGCCCTCCGCGTGTCTTCCCGAGTGTCTCCTAGTGCGGGATGCCGGGGAAATGCGGGGGTTGGCTGGAAATGCAGGTAGCATCTAGTGCCTCCCCCTGTATAGATGAGGTAATTAGCGGACTTCCCCCTGCCAGGGAACACCTGTGACACCAGGCAGATGCGAGGATGGCGGTCCCAAAACTCCCCCACCCACTAGCCGCGTTCCGGAATTCTGAGGGTGGCGAGGTTCCGTCTTCTGTCTGCAGCGCCTGGGATCTCCTGGGAGCCTTCCGCGTGTCTTCCCCGAGTGTCTCCTATTGCGGGATGCCGGGGAAAGGCGGGTGTTGGGCTGGAAATTCAGGTAGCATCTAGTGCCTCCCCCTTGACAGATAGGTAATTAGCGGATCTTCCCCCTGCCAAGGAACAACTGTGACACCAGGCAGATGCGAGGATGGCGGTCCCCAAAACCTCCCCCACCCACTCGGCCGCGTTCCGGAATTCTGAGGGTGGCGAGGTTCCGTCTTCTGTCTGCAGCGCCTGGGATCTACTAGGGAGCCCTCCGCGTGTCTTCCCCGAGTGTCCTCCTAGTGCGGGCTGCCGGGGAAGGCGGGGGTTGGGCTGGAAATGCAGGTAGCATCTAGTGCCTCCCCCTGGACAGATGAGGTAATTAGCGGATTTCCCCCTGCCAGGGAACACCTGTGACACCAGGCAGATGCGAGGAGGGCGGCCCCAAACCTCCCCCACCCACTCGGCCGCGTTTCGGAATTCTGAGTGTGGCGAGGTTCCGTCCTCTGTCTGCAGCGCCGGGGATCTCCTAGGAGCCCTCCGCGTGTCTTCCCCGAGTGTCTCCTAGTGCGGGATGCCGGGGAAATGCGGGGGTTGGGCTGGAAATTCAGGTAGCATCTAGTGCCTCCCCCTGGACAGATGAGGTAATTAGCGGACTTCCCACTGCCAGGGAACACCTGTGAAACCAGGCAGATGCGTGGAGGGCGGCCCCGAACTCCCCCACACAGCTCGGCCGTGTTCCGGAATTCTGAGGGTGGCGAGGTTCCGTCTTCTGTCTGCAGCGCCTGGGATCTCCTAGGAGCCCTCCGCGTGTCTTCCCCGAGTGTCTCTAGTGCGGGCTGCCGGGGAAATGCGGGGGTTGGGCTGGAAATGCAGGTAGCATCTAGTGCCTCCCGCTGGACAGATGAGGTAATTAGCGGAATTCACCCTGCCAGGGAACACCTGTGACACCAGGCAGCTGCGTGGAGGTCAGCCCCAAAACCTCCCCCACCCACTCGGCCGCGTTTCGGAATTCTGAGTGTGGCGAGGATCCGTCCTCTGTCTGCAGCGGCCTGGGATCTCCTTGGAGCACTCGCGTGTCTTCGCCAAGTGTCTCCTAGTGCGGGCTGACGGGGAAAGGCGGGGCGAGGTCTGGAAATGCCGGTAGCATCTAGTGCCTCCCCCTGGACAGATGAGGTAATTAGCGGACTTCCCACTGCCAGGGAACACCTGTGACACCAGGCAGATGCATGGAGGGTGGCCCCAAACGTCCCCCACCCACTCGGGCGCGTTTCGGAATTCTGAGTGTGGCGAGGTTCCGTCCTCTGTCTGCAGCGCGTGGGATCTCCTAGGAGCCATCCACGTGACTTCCCCGAGTGTCTCCTAGTGCGGGATGCCGGGGAAATGTCGGGTGTTGGGCTGGAAATGCAGGTAGCATCTAGTGCCTCCCCCTGTATAGATGAGGTAATTAGCGGTACTTCCCCCTGCCTGGGAACACTGTGACACCAGGCAGATGTGAGGATGGCGGTCCCAAAACCTCCCCCACCCACTCGGCCGCGTTCCGGAATTCTGAGGGTAGGCGAGGTATCCGTCCTCTGTCTGCAGAGCCTGGGATCTCTAAAGGAGGCCCTCTGCGTGTCTTCCCCGAGTGTCTCCTAGTTGCGGGCTGCCGGGGAAAGGCGGGGGTTGTGCTGGAAATGCCAGGTAGCATCTAGTGGCCTCCCCTGTATAGATGAGGTAATTAGCGGACTTCCCCCTGCCAGGGAACACCTGTGAAACCAGGCAGCTGCGAGGAGGGCGGGCCCAAACCTCCCCACCCACTCGGCCGCGTTCGGAATTGCTGAGTGTGGCGAGGTTCCGTCCTCTGTCTGCAGCGCCTGGGATCTCCTAGGAGCCCTCCTCGTGTCTTCCCCGAGTGTCTCCTAGTGCGGGATGCCGGGGAAATGCGGGGGTTGGGCTGGAAATGCAGGTAGCATCTAGTGCCTCCCCCTGTATAGATGAGGTAATTAGCGGAATTCCCCCTGCCAGGGAACACCTGTGAAACCAGGCAGATGCGTGGGAGGCGGCCCCAAAACCTCCCCCACCGACTCTGCCGCGTTCAGGAATTCTGAGTGTGGCGAGGTTCCGTCCTCTGTCTGCAGCGCCTGGGATCTCCTAGGAGCACTCCGCGTGTCTTCCCCGAGTGTCTCCTAGTGCGGGCTGCCGGGGAAAGGCGGGCGGTTGGGCTGGAAATGCAGGTAGCATCTAGTGCCTCCCCCTGGACAGATGAGGTAATTAGCGGATTTCCCCTGCCAGGGAACACCTGTGACACCAGGCAGATGCGAGGATGGCGGTCCCAAAACTCCCCCACCCACTCGGCCGCGTTCCGGAATTCTGAGGGTGGCGAGGTTCCGTCTTCTGTCTGCAGCGCCTGGGATCTCCTAGGAGCCCTCCCGTGTCTTCCCCGAGTGTCTCCTAGTGCGGGCTGCCGGGGAAAGGCGGGGGTTGGGCTGGAAATGCAGGTAGCATCTAGTGCCTCCCCTGGACAGATGAGGTAATTAGCGGACTTCCCCTGCCAGGGAACACCTGTGACACCAGGCAGATGCGAGGAGGGGCGGCCCCAAACCTCCCCCACCCACTCGGCCGCGTTCCGGAATTCTGAGGGTGGCGAGGTTCCGTCTTCTGTCTGCAGCGCCTGGGATCCCCTGGGAGCCATCCTCGGGTCTTCCCCGAGTGTCTCCTTGTGCGGGATGCCGGGGAAAGGCGGGTGATGGGCTGGAAATTCAGGTAGCATCTAGTGCCTCCCCCTTGACAGATCATGTAATTAGCGGTCTTCCCCCTGCAAGGAACAACTGTGACACCAGGCAGCTGTGAGGAGGGCGGCACCAAACCTCCACCCACCCACTCGGCCCGTTCCGGAATTCTGAGTGTGGCGAGGTATCCGTCTTCTGTCTGCAGAGCCTGGGATATCCTAGGAGCCCTCCTCGTGTCTTCCCCGAGTGTCTCTTACTGCGGGATGCCGGGGAAAGTCGGGGGTTGGGCTGGAAATGCAGGTAGCATCTAGTGACTCCCCCTGGACAGATGAGGTAATTAGCGGAATTCCCACTGCCAGGGAACACCTGTGACACCAGGCAGATGCGTGGAGTGCGGCCCCAAACCTCCCCCACCCACTCGGCCGCGTTTCGGAATTCTGAGTGTGGCGAGGTTCCGTCCTCTGTCTGCAGCGCCTGGGATCTCCTAGGAGCCCTCCACGTGACTTCCCCGAGTGTCTCCTAGTGCGGGCTACCGAGGAAAGTCGGGGGTTGGGCTGAAAATGCAGGTAGCATCTAGTGCCTCCCCCTGGACAAATGAGGTAATTAGCGGACTTCCCCCTGCAAGGGAACACCTGTGACACCAGGCAGCTGCGAGGAGGGCGGCCCCAAACCTCCCCCACCCACTCGGCCGCGTTTCGGAATTCTGAGTGTGGCGAGGTTCCGTCCTCTGTCTGCAGCGCCTGGGATCTCCTAGGAGCCCTCCGCGTGTCTTCCCCGAGTGTCTCCTAGTGCGGGATGCCGGGGAAATGTCGGGGGTTGGGCTGGAAATGCAGGTAGCATCTAGTGCCTCCCCCTGTACAGATGAGGTAATTAGCGGACTTCCCCCTGCCAGGAACACTTGTGACACCAGGCAGATGCGAGGATGGTGGTCCCAAACCTCCCCCACCCACTCGGCCTCGTTCCGGAATTCTGAGGTTGGCGAGGTTCCGTCTTCTGTCTGCAGCGCCTGGGATCTCCTGGGAGCCTTCCTCATGTCTTCCCCGAGTGTCTCCTAGTGCGGGCTAACGAGGAAAGTCGGGGGTTGGGCTGGAAATGCAGTAGCATCTAGTGCCTCCCCCTGGACAAATGAGGTAATTAGCGGACTTCCCCCTGCCAGGGAACACCTGTGACACCAGGCAGCTGCGAGGAGGGCGGCCCCAAACCTCCCCCACCCACTCGGCCGCGTTCCGGAATTCTGAGGGTGGCGAGGTTCCGTCTTCTGTCTCCAGCGCCTGGGATCTCCTGGGAGCCTTCCGCGTGTCTTCCCCGATTGTCTCCTTGTGCTGGGTGCCAGGGAAAGGCGGGTGTTGGGCTGGAAATTCAGGTAGCATCTAGTGCCTCCCCCTTGACATATCATGTAATTAGCGGTCTTCCCCCTGCCAAGGAACAACTGTGACACCAGGCAGCTGTGAGGAGTGCGGCACCAAACCTCCACCCACCCACTCGGCCCGTTCCGGAATTCTGAGTGTGGCGAGTATCCGTCTTCTGTCTGCAGAGCCTGGGATCTTAAAGTGGCCCTCCGTGTGTCTTCCCCGAGTGTCTCCTAGTGCGGGCTGCCGGGAATAGGCGGGGGTTGGGCTGGAAATGCAGGTAGCATCTAGTGCCTCCCCCTGGACAGATGAGGTAATTAGCGGACTTCCCATTGCCAGGGAACACCTGTGACACCAGGCAGATGCGAGGATGGCGGTCCCAAAACTCCCCCTCCCACTTGGCCGTGTTTCGGAATTCTGAGTGTGGCGAGGATCCGTCCTCTGTCTGCAGGGCCTGGGATCTCCTTGGAGCACTCTGCGTGTCTTCGCCGAGTGTCTCCTAGTGCGGGCTGACGGGGAAAGGTGGGGCGAGGGCTGGAAATGCCGGTAGCATCTAGTGCCTCCCCCTGTACAGATGAGGTAATTAGCGGACTTCCCCCTGGCAGGGAACACCTGTGACACCAGGCAGATGCGTGGAGGGCGGCCCCAAACGTCCCCCACCCACTCGGCCGCGTTTCGGAATTCTGAGTGTGGCGAGGTTCCGTCCTCTGTTTGCAGCGCGTGGGATCTCCTAGGAGCCCTACACGTGACTTCCCCGAGTGTATCCTAGTGCGGGCTACCGAGGAAAGGCGGGGGTTGGGATGGAAATGCAGGTAGCATCTAGTGCCTCCCCCTGGACAGATGAGGTAATTAGCGGACTTCCCCTTGCCAGGGAACACCTGTGACACCAGGCAGCTGCGAGGAGGTCGGCCCCAAACCTCCCCCACCCACTCGGCCGCGTTTCGGAATTCTGAGTGTGGCGAGGTTCCGTCCTCTGTCTGCAGCGCCTGGGATCTCCTAGGAGCCCTCCGCGTGTCTTCCCCGAGTGTCTCCTAGTGCGGAATGCCGGGTAAATGCGGGGGTTGGGCTGGAAATGCAGGTAGCATCTAGTGCCTCCCCCTGTATAGATGAGGTAATTAGCGGACTTCCCCCTGCCAGGGAACAACTGTGACACCAGGCAGCTGCTGAGGAGGGCGGCCCCAAACCTCCCCCACCCACTCGGCCGCGTTCCGGAATTCTGAGTGTGGCGAGGTATCCGTCTTCTGTCTGCAGAGCCTGGGATCTCCTAGGAGCCCTCCTCGTGTCTTCCCCGAGTGTCTCCTAGTGCGGGATGCCGGGGAAAGTCGGGAGTTGGGCTGGAAATGCAGGTAGCATCTAGTGCCTCCCCCTGGACAGATGAGGTAATTAGCGGACTTCCCCTTGCCAGGGAACACCTGTGACACAAGGCAGCTGCTAGGAGGGCGGCCCCAAACCTCCCCCACCCACTCGGCCGCGTTTCGGAATTCTGAGTGTGGCGAGGTTCCGTCCTCTGTCTGCAGCGCCTCGGATCTCCTAGGAGCCCTCCACGTGACTTCCCCGAGTGTATCCTAGTGCGGGCTACCGAGGAAAGGCGGGGGTTGTGATGGAAATGCAGGTAGCATCTAGTGCCTCCCCCTGGACAGATGAGGTAATTAGCGGACTTCCCCCTGCCAGGGAACACCTGTGACACCAGGCAGCTGCGAGGAGGGCGGCCCCAAACCTCCCCCACCCACTCGGCCGCGTTTCGGAATTCTGAGTGTGGCGAGGTTCCGTCCTCTGTCTGCAGCACCTGGGATCTCCTAGGAGCCCTCCGCGTGTCTTCCCCGAGTGTCTCCTAGTGCGGGATGCCGGGGAAATGCGGGGGTTGGGCTGGAAATGCAGGTAGCATCTAGTGCCTCCCACTGAATAGATGAGGTAATTAGCGGACTTCCCCCTGCCAGGGAACACCTGTGACACCAGGCAGATGCGAGGATGGCGGTCCCAAATGTCCCCCACCCACTCGGCCGCGTTCCGGAATTCTGAGGGTGGCGAGGTTCCGTCTTCTGTCTGCAGCGCCTGGGATCTCCTGGGAGCCTTCCTCGTGTCTTCCCCGAGTGTCTCCTTGTGCGGGATGCCGGGGAAAGGCGGGTGTTGGGCTGGAAATTCAGGTAGCATCTAGTGCCTCCCCCTTGACAGATCAGGTAGTTAGCGGTCTTCCCCCTGCCAAGGAACAACTGTGACACCAGGCAGCTGTGAGGAGAGCGGCACCAAACCTCCACCCACCCACTCGGCCCGTTCCGAAATTCTGAGTGTGGCGAGTATCCGTCTTCTGTCTGCAGAGCCTGGGATATCCTAGGAGCCCTCCTCGTGTCTTCCCCGAGTGTCTCCTAGAGCGGGATGCCGGGGAAAGTCGGGGGTTGGGCTGGAAATGCAGGTAGCATCTAGTGCCTCCCCCTGGACTGATGAGGTAATTAGCGGACTTCCCACTGCCAGGGAACACCTGTGACACCAGGCAGATGCGAGGATGGCGGTCCCAAAACTCCCCCACCCACTCGGCCGCGTTCCGGAATTCTGAGTGTGGCGAGGTTCCGTCTTCTGTCTGCAGCGCCTGGGATCTCCTAGGAGCCCTCCTCGTGTCTTCCCCGAGTGTCTCCTACTGCGGGCTGTCGGGGAAGGCTAGGGTTGGGCTGGAAATGCAGGTAGCATCTAGTGCCTCCCGCTGGACAGATGAGGTAATTAGCGGAATTCCCCCTGCCAGGGAACACCTGTGACACCAGGCAGATGCGAGGATGGCGGTCCCAAAACTCCCCCACCCACTCGGCCGCGTTCCGGAATTTTGAGGGTGGCGAGGTTCCGTCTTCTGTCTGCAGCGCCTGGGAACTCCTGGGAGCCTTCCTCGTGTCTTCCCCGAGTGTTCCTTGTGCGGGATGCCGGGGAAAGGCGGGTGTTGGGCTGGAAATTCAGGGTAGCATCTAGTGCCTCCCCCTTGACAGATCATGTAATTAGCGGTCTTCCCCCTGCCAAGGAACAACTGTGACACCAGGCAGCTGTGAGGAGAGCGGCACCAAACCTCCACCCACCCACTCGGCCCGTTCCGAATTCTGAGTGTGGCGAGTATCCGTCTTCTGTCTGCAGAGCCTGGGATATCCTAGGAGCCCTCCGCGTGTCTTCCCCGAGTGTCTCCTAGTGCGGGATGCCGGGGAAAGTCGGGGGTTGGGCTGGAAATGCAGGTAGCATCTAGTGCCTCCCCCTGGACAGATGAGGTAATTAGCGGACTTCCCACTGCCAGGGAACACCTGTGACACCAGGCAGATGCGTGGAGTGTGGCCCCAAACATCCCCCACCCACTCGGCCGCGTTTCGGAATTCTGAGTGTGGCGAGGTTCCGTCCTCTGTCTGCAGCGCCTGGGATCTCCTAGGAGCCCTCCGCGTGACTTCCCCGAGTGTCTCCTAGTGCGGGCTGCCGGGGAAAGGCGGGCGGTTGGGCTGGAAATGCAGGTAGCATCTAGTGCCTCCCCCTGGACAGATGAGGTAATTAGCGGATTTCCCCCTGCCAGGGAACACCTGTGACACCAGGCAGATGCGAGGATGGCGGTCCCAAAACTCCCCCACCCACTCGGCCGCGTTCCGGAATTCTGAGGGTGGCGAGGTTCCGTCTTCTGTCTGCAGCGCCTGGGATCTCCTAGGAGCCCTCCGCGTGTCTTCCCCGAGTGTCTCCTACTGCGGGCTGTCGGGGAAGGCGGGGGTTGGGCTGGAAATGCAGGTAGCATCTAGTGCCTCCCGCTGGACAGATGAGGTAATTAGCGGAATTCCCCCTGCCAGGGAACACCTGTGACACCAGGCATCTGCGTGGAGGTCAGCCCCAAACCTCCCCCACCCACTCGGCCGCGTTTCGGAATTCTGAGTGTGGCGAGGATCCGTCCTCTGTCTGCAGGGCCTGGGATCTCCTAGGAGCCCTCCACGTGACTTCCCCGAGTGTCTCCTAGTGCGGGCTGCCAGGGAAAGTCGGCGGTTGGGCTGGAAATGCAGGTAGCATCTAGTGCCTCCCCCTGGACAGATGAGGTAATTAGCGGTCTTCCCCCTGCCAAGGAACAACAGTGACACCAGGCAGCTGTGAGGAGGGCGGCACCAAACCTCCACCCACCCACTCGGCCCGTTCCGGAATTCTGAGTGTGGCGAGTATCCGTCTTCTGTCTGCAGAGCCTGGGATCTTAAAGGGGCCCTCCGCGTGTCTTCCCCGAGTGTCTCCTAGTGCGGGCTGCCGGGGATAGGCGGGGGTTGTGCTGGAAATGCAGGTAGCATCTAGTGCCTCCCCCTGTATAGATGAGGTAATTAGCGGACTTCCCCCTGCCAGGGAACACCTGTGACACCAGGCAGCTGCGTGGAGGGCGGCCCCAAACCTCCCCCACCCACTCGGGCGCGTTTCGGAATTCTGAGTGTGGCGAGGTTCCGTCCTCTGTCTGCAGCGCCTGGGATCATCCTAGGAGCCCTCCGCGTGTCTTCCCCGAGTGTCTCCTAGTGCGGGATGCCGGGGAAATGCGGGGGTTGGGCTGGAAATGCAGGTAGCATCTAGTGCCTCCCCCTGTATAGATGAGGTAATTAGCGGACTTCCCCCTGCCAGGGAACACCTGTGACACCAGGCAGATTCGAGGGATGGCGGTCCCAAAACTCCCCCACCCACTCGGCCGCGTTCCGCAATTCTGAGTGTGGCGACGATCCGTCCTCTGTCTGCAGGGCCTGGGATCTCCTTGGAGCACTCTGCTGTCTTCCCGAGTGTCTCCTAGTGCGGGCTGACGGGGAAAGGCGGGGCGAGGGCTGGAAATGCGGTAGCATCTAGTGCCTCCCCCTGTAAGATGAGGTATTTAGCGGAATTCACCCCTGCCAGGGAACACCGTGACACCAGGCAGCTGCGTGGAGGCAGCCCCAAACCTCCCCCACCACTCGGCCGCGTTCCGGAATTCTGAGGGTGGCGAGATTCCGTCTTCTGTCTGCAACGCCTGGGATCTCCTGAGAGCCTTCCGCGTGTCCTTCCCGAGTGTCTCCTTGTGCGGGGATGCCGGGGAAAAGGCGGGTGTTGGGCTGGAAATTCAGGTAGCATCTAGTGCCTCCCCCTTGACAGATCATGTAATTAGCGGTCCTTCCCCCTGCCAAGGAACAACTGTGACACCAGGCAGCTGTGAGGAGGGCGGCACCAAACCTCCACCCACCCACTCGGCCGCGTTCCGGAATTCTGAGTGTGGCGAGGTATCCTTCTTCTGTCTGCAGAGCCTGGGATCTTAAAGGGAGCCCTCCGCGTGTCTTCCCCGAGTGTCTCCTAGTGCGGGATGCCGGGGATAAGGCGGGGGTTGTGCTGGAAATGCAGGTAGCATCTAGTGCCTCCCCCTGGACAGATGAGGTAATTAGCGGACTTCCCACTGCCAGGGAACCCCTGTGACACCAGGCAGATGCGAGGATGGCGGTCCCAAACCTCCCCCAACCACTCGGCCGCGTTCGAATTCTGAGTGTGGCGAGGTTCCGTCCTCTGTCTGCAGCGCCTGGATCTCCTAGGAGCCCTCCGCGTGTACTTCCCCGAGTGTCTCCTAGTGCGGGCTTCCGGGGAAAGGCGGGGGTTGGGCTGGAAATGCAGGTAGCATCTAGTGCCTCCCCCTGGACAGATGAGGTAATTAGCGGACTTCCCCCTGCAAGGGAACACCTGTGACACCAGGCAGCTGCGTGGAGGGCGGCCCCAAACCTCCCCCACCCACTCGGCCGTGTTTCAGAATTATGAGGGTGGCGAGGTTCCTTCCTCTGTCTGCAGCGCCTGGGATCTCCTAGGAGCCCTCCGCGTGTCTTCCCCGAGTGTCTCCTAGTGCGGGCTGCCGGGGAAATGCGGGGGTTGGGCTGGAAATGCAGGTAGCATCTAGTGCCTCCCCCTGTATAGATGAGGTAATTAGCGGACATTCCCCCTGCAAGGGAACACCTGTGACACCAGGCAGCTGCGAGGATGGCAGTCCCAAAACTCCCCCACCCACTCGGCCGCGTTCCGGAATTCTGAGGGTGGCGAGGTTCCGTCTTCTGTCTGCAGCGGCCTGGGATCTCCTAGGAGCCTCTGCGTGTCTTCGCCCGAGTGTCTCCTAGTGCGGGCTGACCGGGGAAAGGCGGGGGTTGGGCTGGAAATGCAGGTAGCATCTAGTGCCTCCCCCTGTACAAATGAGGTAATTAGCGGAATTCCCCCTGGCAGGGAACACCTGTGACACCAGGCAGATACTTGGAGGGCGGCCCCAAACGTCCCCCACCCACTCGGCCGCGTTTCGGAATTCTGAGTGTGGCGAGGTTCCGTCCTCTGTGTGCAGCGCGTGGGATCTCCTAGGAGCCCTCCACGTGACTTCCCCGAGTGTATCCTAGTGCGGGCTACCGAGGAAAGGCGGGGGTTCGGATGGAAATGCAGGTAGCATCTAGTGCCTACCCCTGGACCGATGAGGTAATTAGCGGACTTCCCCCTGCCAGGGAACACCTGTGACACCAGGCAGCTGCGAGGAGGGCGGCCCCAAACCTCACCCACCCACTCGGCCGCGTTTCGGAATTCTGAGTGTGGCGAGGTTCCGTCCTCAGTCTGCAGCGCCTGGGATCTCCTAGGAGCCCTCCGCGTGTCTTCCCCGAGTGTCTCCTAGTGCGTGATGCCGGGGAAATGCGGGGGTTGGGCTGGAAATGCAGGTAGCATCTAGTGCCTCCCCCTGGACAGATGAGGTAATTAGCGGACTTCCCCCTGCCAGGGAACACCTGTGAAACCAGGCAGCTCCGAGGAGGGCGGCCCCAAACGTCCCCCACCCACTCGGCCGCGTTTCGGAATTCTGAGTGTGGCGAGGTTCCGTCCTCTGTCTGCAGCGCCTGGGATCTCCTAGGAGCCCTCCGCGTGTACTTCCCCGAGTGTCTCCTAGTGCTGGGCTGCCGAGGAAATGCGGGGGTTGGGCTGGAAATGCAGGTAGCATCTAGTGCCTCCCCCTGGACAGATGAGGTAATTAGCGGACTTCCCCCTGCTAGGGAACACCTGTGACACCAGGCAGCTGCGAGGAGGGCGGCCCCAAACCTCCCCCACCCACTCGGCCGCGTTTCGGAATTCTGAGTGTGGCGAGGTTCCGTCCTCTGTCTGTAGGGCCTGGGATCTCCTAGGAGCCCTCCGCGTGTCTTCCCCGAGTGTCTCCTAGTGCGGGCTGCGGGGAAAGGCGATGGTTGGGCTGGAAAATGCAGGTAGCATCTAGTGCCTCCCCCTGGACAGATGAGGTAATTAGCGGACTTCCCCCTGCCAGGGAACACCTGTGACACCAGGCAGCTGCGAGGATGGTCAGCCCCAAACCTCCCCCACCCACTCGGCCGCGTTTCGGAATTCTGAGTGGTGGCGAGGATTCCGTCCTCTGTCTGCAGGGCCTGGGAATCTCCTAGGAGCCCTCCGCGTGTCTTCCCCGAGTGTCCTCCTAGTGCGGGCTGCCGGGGAAGGCGGGTGTTGGGCTGGAAATGCAGGTAGCATCTAGTGCCTCCCCCTGGACAGATCGAGGTAATTAGCGGTACTTCCCCCTGCCAAGGAACAACTGTGACACCAAGGCAGCTGTGAGGAGGGCGGCACCAAACCTCCACCACCCACTCCGGCCCGTTCCGGAATTCTGAGTGTGGCGAGTATCCGTCTTCTGTCTGCAGAGCCTGGGATCTCTAGGAGCACTCTGCGTGTCTTCGCCAGAGTGTCTCCTAGTGCGGGCTGACGGGGAAAGGCGGGGCGATGGTCTGGAAATGCCGGTAGCATCTAGTGCCTCCCCCTGTACAGATGAGGTAATTAGCGGACTTCCCCCTGCAGGGAACACCTGTGACACCAGGCAGATGCGATGGATGGCGGCCCCAAACTTCCCCCACCCACTCGGGCGCGTTTCGGAATTCTGAGTGTGGCGAGGTTCCGTCCTCTGTCTGCAGTGCGTGGGATCTCCTAGGAGCCATCCACGTGACTTCCCCGAGTGTATCCTAGTGCGGGATGCCGGGGAAATGCGGGGGTTGGGCTGGAAATGCAGGTAGCATCTAGTGCCTCCCCCTGTATAGATGAGGTAATTAGCGGACTTCCCCCTGCCTGGGAACACCTGTGACACCAGGCAGATGTGAGGATGGCGGTCCCAAAACTCCCCCACCCACTCGGCCGCGTTCCGGAATTCTGAGGGTGGCGAGGTTCCGTCTTCTGTCTGCAGCGCCTGGGATCTCCTGGGAGCCATCCTCGTGTCTTCCCCGAGTGTCTCCTTGTGCGGGATGCCGGGGAAAGGCGGGTGTTGGGCTGGAAATTCAGGTAGCATCTAGTGCCTCCCCCTTGACAGATCATGTAATTAGCGGTCTTCCCCCTGCCAAGGAACAACTGTGACACCAGGCAGCTGTGAGGAGGGCGGCACCAAACCTCCACCCACCCACTCGGCCCGTTCCGGAATTCTGAGTGTGGCGAGTATCCGTCTTCTGTCTGCAGAGCTTGGGATATCCTAGGAGCCCTCCTCGTGTCTTCCCCGAGTGTCTCCTATTGTGGGATGCCGGGGAAAGTCGGGAGTTGGGCTGGAAATGCAGGTAGCATCTAGTGCCTCCCCCTGGACAGATGAGGTAATTAGCGGACTTCCCACTGCCAGGGAACACCTGTGACACCAGGCAGATCCGTGGAGTGCGGCCCCAAACCTCCCCCACCCACTCGGCCGCGTTTCGGAATTCTGAGTGTGGCGAGGTTCCGTCCTCTGTCTGCAGCGCCTGGGATCTCCTAGGAGCCCTCCAGCGTGTCTTCCCCGAGTGTCTCCTAGTGCGGGCTGACCGAGGGAAAGTCGGGGGTTGGGCTGGAAATGCAGGTAGCATCTAGTGCCTCCCCCTGGAAAGATGAGGTAATTAGCGGACTTCCCCCTGCCAGGGAACACCTGTGACACCAGGCAGCTGCGAGGAGGGCGGCCCCAAACCTCCCCCACCCACTCGGCCGCGTTTCGGAATTCTGAGTGTGGCGAGGTTCCGTCCTCTGTCTGCAGCGCCTGGGATCTCCTAGGAGCCCTCCGCGTGTCATTCCCCGAGTGTCTCCTAGTGCGGGCATGCCGGGGAAAGGCGGGGGTTGGGCTGGAAATGCAGGTAGCATCTAGTGCCTCCCCCTGGACAGATGAGGTAATTAGCGGACTTCCCCCTGCCAGGGAACACCTGTGACACCAGGCAGATGCGAGGAGGGCGGCCCAAACCTCCCCCACCCACTCGGCCGCGTTTCGGAATTCTGAGTGTGGCGAGGTTCCGTCCTCTGTCTGCAGCGCCTGGGATCTCCTAGGAGCCCTCCGCGTGTCTTCCCCGAGTGTCTCCTAGTGCGGGATGCGGGGAAAGGCGGGGTTGGGCTGGAAATGCAGGTAGCATCTAGTGCCTCCCCCTGGACTAGATGAGGTAATTAGCGGACTTCCCCCTGCCAGGGAACACCTGTGACACCAGGCAGATGCGAGGAGGGCGGCACCAAAACCTCCCCCACCCACTCGCCGCGTTCGGAATTCTGAGTGTGGCGAGGTTCCGTCTTCTGTCTGCAGCGCCTGGGATCTCCTAGGGAGCCCTCCGCGTGTCTTCCCCGAGTGTCTCTAGTGCGGGCTGCCGGGGAAAGGCGGGGGTTGGGCTGGAAATGCAGGTAGCATCTAGTGCCTCCCCCTGGACAGATGAGGTAATTAGCGGACTTCCCCCTGCCAGGGAACACCTGTGACACCAGGCAGCTGTGAGAAGGGCGGCACCAAACCTCCACCCACCCACTCGACTCGTTCCGGAATTCTGAGTGTGGCGAGTATCCGTCTTCTGTCTGCAGAGCCTGGGATATCCTAGGAGCCCTCCTCGTGTCTTCCCCGAGTGTCTCTTAGTGCGGGATGCCGGGGAAAGTCGGGGGTTGGGCTGGAAATGCAGGTAGCATCTAGTGCCTCCCCCTGGACAGATGAGGTAATTAGCGGACTTCCCACTGCCAGGGAACACCTGTGACACCAGGCAGATGCGTGGAGTGCGGCCCCAAACCTCCCCCACCCACTCGGCCGCGTTTCGGAATTCTGAGTGTGGCGAGGTTCCGTCCTCTGTCTGCAGCGCCTGGGATCTCCTAGGAGCCCTCCACGTGACTTCCCCGAGTGTCTCCTAGTGCGGGCTACCGAGGAAAGTCGGGGGTTGTGCTGAAAATGCAGGTAGCATCTAGTGCCTCCCCCTGGACAAATGAGGTAATTAGCGGACTTCCCCCTGCAAGGGAACACCTGTGACACCAGGCAGCTGTGAGGAGGGCGGCCCCAAACCTCCCCCACCCACTCGGCCGCGTTCCGGAATTCTGAGGGTGGCGAGGTTCCGTCTTCTGTCTGCAGCGCCTGGGATCTCCTGGGAGTCTTCCGCGTGTCTTCCCCGAGTGTCTCCTTGTGCGGGATGCCAGGGAAAGGCGGGTGTTGGGCTGGAAATTCAGGTAGCATCTAGTGCCTCCCCCTTGACAGATCATGTAATTAGCGGTCTTCCCCCTGCCAAGGAACAACTGTGACACCAGGCAGCTGTGAGGATGGCGGCACCAAACCTCCACCCACCCACTCGGACCGTTCCGGAATTCTGAGTGTGGCTAGTATCCGTCTTCTGTCTGCAGAGCCTGGGATCTTAAAGGGGCCCTCCGTGTGTCTTCCCCGAGTGTCTCCTAGTGCGTGCTGCCGGGGATAGGCGGGGGTTGGGCTGGAAATGCATGTAGCATCTAGTGCCTCCCCCTGGACAGATGAGGTAATTAGCGGACTTCCCACTGCCAGGGAACACCTGTGACACCAGGCAGATGCGAGGATGGCGGTCCCAAAACTCCCCCACACACTTGGCCGCGTTTCGGAATTCTGAGTGTGGCGAGGATCCGTCCTCGGTCTGCAGGGCCTGGGATCTCCTTGGAGCACTCTGCGTGTCTTCGCCGAGTGTCTCCTAGTTCGGGCTGACGGGGAAAGGCGGGGCGAGGGCTGGAAATGCCGTTAGCATCTAGTGCCTCCCCCTGTACATATGAGGTAATTAGCCGACTTCCCCCTGGCAGGGAACACCTGTGACACCAGGCAGATGCGTGGAGGGCGGCCCCAAACGTCCCCCACCCACTCGGCCGCGTTTCGCTATTCTGAGTGTGGCGAGGTTCCGTCCTCTGTTTGCAGCGCGTGGGATCTCCTAGGAGCCCTCCACGTGACTTCCCCGAGTGTATCCTAGTGCGGGTACCGAGGAAAGGCGGGGGTTGGGATGGAAATGCAGGTAGCATCTAGTGCCTCCCCCTGGACAGATGAGGTAATTAGCGGACTTCCCCTTGCCAGGGAACACCTGTGACACCGGCCGCTGCGAGGAGGGCGGCCCCAAACCTCCCCCACCCACTCGGACGCGTTTCGGAATTCTGAGTGTGGCGAGGTTCCGTCCTCTGTCTGCAGCGCCTGGGATCTCCTAGGAGCCCTCCGCGTGTCTTCCCCGAGTGTCTCCTAGTGCGGGATGCCGGGGAAATGTGGGGGTTGGGCTGGAAATGCAGGTAGCATCTAGTGCCTCCCCCTGTATAGATGAGGTAATTAGCGGACTTCCCCCTGCCAGGGAACACTTGTGACACCAGGCAGATGCGAGGATGGTGGTCCCAAAACTCCCCCACCCACTCGGCCTCGTTCCGGAATTCTGAGGTTGGCGAGGTTCCGTCTTCTGTCTGCAGCGCCTGGGATCTCCTGGGAGCCTTCCTCATGTCTTCCCCTAGTGTCTCCTAGTGCGGGCTAACGAGGAAAGTCGGGGGTTGGGCTGGAAATGCAGGTAGCATCTAGTGCCTCCCCCTGGACAAATGAGGTAATTAGCGGACTTCCCCCTGCCAGGGAACACCTGTGACACCAGGCAGCTGCGAGGAGGGCGGCCCCAAACCTCCCCCACCCACTCGGCCGCGTTCCAGAATTCTGAGGGTGGCGAGGTTCCGTCTTCTGTCTGCAGCGCCTGGGATCTCCTGGGAGCCTTCCGCGTGTCTTCCCCGATTGTCTCCTTGTGCGGGATGCCAGGGAAAGGCGGGTGTTGGGCTGGAAATTCAGGTAGCATCTAGTGCCTCCCCCTTGACATATCATGTAATTAGCGGTCTTCCCCCTGCCAAGGAACAACTGTGACACCAGGCAGCTGTGAGGATGGCGGCACCAAACCTCCACCCACCCACTCGGCCTGTTCCGGAATTCTGAGTGTGGCGAGTATCCGTCTTCTGTCTGCAGAGCCTGGGATCTTAAAGTGGCCCTCCGTGTGTCTTCCCCGAGTGTCTCCTAGTGCGGGCTGCCGGGAATAGGCGGGGGTTGGGCTGGAAATGCAGGTAGCATCTAGTGCCTCCCCCTGGACAGATGAGGTAATTAGCGGACTTCCCCTGCCAGGGAACACCTGTGACACCAGGCAGATGCGAGGATGGCGGTCCCAAACCTCCCCCACCCACTCGGCCGCGTTTCGGAATTCTGAGTGTGGCGAGGTATCCGTCCTCTGTCTGCAGCGCCTGGGATCTCCTAGGAGCCCTCCTGCGTGTCTTCCCCGAGTGTCTCCTAGTGCGGGCTGACGGGGAAAGGCGGGGCGTTGGGCTGGAAATGCAGGTAGCATCTAGTGCCTCCCCCTGGACAGATGAGGTAATTAGCGGACTTCCCCCTGCCAGGGAACACCTGTGACACCAGGCAGATGCGTGGAGGGCGGCCCCAAACGTCCCCCACCCACTCGGCCGCGTTCGGAATTCTGAGTGTGGCGAGGTTCCGTCCTCTGTCTGCAGCGCCTGGGATCTCCTAGGAGCCCCCCACGTGACTTCCCCGAGTGTATCCTAGTGCGGGATACCGAGGGAAAGGCGGGGGTTGGGCTGGAAATGCAGGTAGCATCTAGTGCCTCCCCCTGGACAGATGAGGTAATTAGCGGACTTCCCCTTGCCAGGGAACACCTGTGACACCAGGCAGCTGCGAGGAGGGCGGCCCCAAACCTCCCCCACCCACTCGGCCGCGTTTCGGAATTCTGAGTGTGGCGAGGTTCCGTCCTCTGTCTGCAGCGCCTGGGATCTCCTGGGAGCCTTCCTCATGTCTTCCCCGAGTGTCTCCTAGTGCGGGCTGAACGAGGGAAATTCGGGGGTTGGGCTGGAAATGCAGGTAGCATCTAGTGCCTCCCCCTGGACAAGATGAGGTAATTAGCGGACTTCCCCCTGCCAGGGAACACCTGTGACACCAGGCAACTGCGAGGAGGGCGGCCCCAAACCTCCCCCACCCACTCGGCCGCGTTCCGGAATTCTGAGGGTGGCGAGGTTCCGTCTTCTGTCTGCAGCGCCTGGGATCTCCTGGGAGCCTTCCGCGTGTCTTCCCCGAGTGTCTCCTTGTGCGGGATGCCGGGGAAAGGCGGGTGTTGGGCTGGAAATTCAGGTAGCATCTAGTGCCTCCCCCTTGACAGATCATGTAATTAGCGGTCTTCCCCCTGCCAAGGAACAACTGTGACACCAGGCAGCTGTGAGGAGGGCGGCACCAAACCTCCACCCACCCACTCGGCCCGTTCCGGAATTCTGAGTGTGGCGAGTATCCGTCTTCTGTCTGCAGAGCCTGGGATCTCTAAGGAGCCCTCCGCGTGTCTTCCCCGAGTGTCTCCTATTGCGGGATGCCGGGGAATAGGCGGGGGTTGGGCTGGAAATGCAGGTAGCATCTAGTGCCTCCCCCTGGACAGATGAGGTAATTAGCGGACTTCCCACTGCCAGGGAACACCTGTGACACCAGGCAGATGCGAGGATGGCGGTCCCAAAACTCCCCCTACCACTTCGGCCGCGTTTCGGAATTCTGAGTGTGGCGAGGATTCCGTCCTCTGTCTGCAGGCGCCTGGGATCTCCTTAGGAGCACTCTGCGTGTCTTCCCGAGTGTCTCCTAGTGCGGGCTGCCGGGGAAAGGCGGGGCGTTGGGCTGGAAATGCAGGTAGCATCTAGTGCCTCCCCCTGGACAGATGAGGTAATTAGCGGACTTCCCCCTGGCAGGGAACACCTGTGACACCAGGCAGATGCGTGGAGGGCGGCCCCAAACGTCCCCCACCCACTCGGCCGCGTTTCGGAATTCTGAGTGTGGCGAGGTTCCGTCCTCTGTCTGCAGCGCCTGGGATCTCCTAGGAGCCCTCCTACGTGTCTTCCCCGAGTGTCTCCTAGTGCGGGCTGACCGGGGAAAGGCGGGGGTTGGGCTGGAAATGCAGGTAGCATCTAGTGCCTCCCCCTGTATAGATGAGGTAATTAGCGGACTTCCCCCTGCCAGGGAACACCTGTGACACCAGGCAGCTGCGAGGAGGGCGGCCCCAAACCTCCCCCACCCACTCGGCCGCGTTTCGGAATTCTGAGTGTGGCGAGGTTCCGTCCTCTGTCTGCAGCGCCTGGGATCTCCTAGGAGCCCTCCGCGTGTCTTCCCCGAGTGTCTCCTAGTGCGGGCTGCCGGGGAAAGGCGGGGGTTGGGCTGGAAATGCAGGTAGCATCTAGTGCCTCCCCCTGTACTAGATGAGGTAATTAGCGGACTTCCCCCTGCCAGGGAACACCTGTGACACCAGGCAGATGCGAGGATGGTCGGCCCCAAACCTCCCCCACCCACTCGGCCGCGTTCCGGAATTCTGAGTGTGGCGAGGTTCCGTCTTCTGTCTGCAGCGCCTGGGATCTCCTAGGGAGCCTCCTCGTGTCTTCCCCGAGTGTCTCCTTGTGCGGGATGCCGGGGAAAGGCGGGTGTTGGGCTGGAAATTCAGGTAGCATCTAGTGCCTCCCCCTTGACAGATCATGTAATTAGCGGTCTTCCCCCTGCCAAGGAACAACTGTGACACCAGGCATCTGTGAGGAGGGCGGCACCAAACCTCCACCCACCCACTCGGCCCGTTCCGGAATTCTGAGTGTGGCGAGTATCCGTCTTCTGTCTGCAGAGCCTGGGATCTCCTAGGAGCCCTCCGCGTGTCTTCCCCGAGTGTCTCCTAGTGCGGGCTGCCGGGGAAAGTCGGGGGTTGGGCTGGAAATGCAGGTAGCATCTAGTGCCTCCCCCTGGACAGATGAGGTAATTAGCGGACTTCCCCTGCCAGGGAACACCTGTGACACCAGGCAGCTGCGAGGAGGGCGGCCCCAAACCTCCCCCACCCACTCGGCCGCGTTTCGGAATTCTGAGTGTGGCGAGGTTCCGTCCTCTGTCTGCAGCGCCTGGGATCTCCTAGGAGCCCTCCGCGTGTCTTCCCCGAGTGTCTCCTAGTGCGGGCTACCGGGGAAAGGCGGGGGTTGTGCTGGAAATGCAGGTAGCATCTAGTGCCTCCCCCTGGACAGATGAGGTAATTAGCGGACTTCCCCCTGCCAGGGAACACCTGTGACACCAGGCAGCTGCGTGGAGGGCGGCCCCAAACCTCCCCCACCCACTCGGCCGCGTTTCGGAATTCTGAGTGTGGCGAGGTTCCGTCCTCTGTCTGCAGCGCCTGGGATCTCCTAGGAGCCCTCCGCGTGTCTTCCCGAGTGTCTCCTAGTGCGGGCTGCCGGGGAAAGGCGGGGGTTGGGCTGGAAATGCAGGTAGCATCTAGTGCCTCCCCCTGGACAGATGAGGTAATTAGCGGACTTCCCCCTGCCAGGGAACACCTGTGACACCAGGCAGATGCGAGGATGGCGGTCCCAAAACTCCCCCACCCACTCGGCCGCGTTCCGGAATTCTGAGTGTGGCGAGGTTCCGTCCTCTGTCTGCAGCGCCTGGGATCTCCTAGGAGCCCTCCGCGTGTCTTCCCCGAGTGTCTCCTAGTGCGGGCTGCCGGGGAAAGGCGGGGGTTGGGCTGGAAATGCAGGTAGCATCTAGTGCCTCCCCCTGGACAGATGCAGGTAATTAGCGGACTTCCCCCTGCCAGGGAACAACTGTGACACCAGGCAGCTGTGAGGAGGGCGGCACCAAACCTCCACCCACCCACTCGGCCGCGTTCCGGAATTCTGAGTGTGGCGAGTATCCGTCTTCTGTCTGCAGAGCCTGGGATATCCTAGGAGCCCTCCTCGTGTCTTCCCCGAGTGTCTCCTAGTGCGGGCTGCCGGGGAAAGGCGGGGGTTGGGCTGGAAATGCAGGTAGCATCTAGTGCCTCCCCCTGGACAGATGAGGTAATTAGCGGACTTCCCACTGCCAGGGAACACCTGTGACACCAGGCAGATGCGTGGAGGGCGGCCCCAAACTCCCCCACCCACTCGGCCGCGTTTCGGAATTCTGAGTGTGGCGAGGTTCCGTCCTCTGTCTGCAGCGCCTGGGATCTCCTAGGAGCCCTCCGCGTGTCTTCCCCGAGTGTCTCCTAGTGCGGGCTGCCGGGGAAGGCGGGGTTGGGCTGGAAATGCAGGTAGCATCTAGTGCCTCCCCTGGACAGATGAGGTAATTAGCGGACTTCCCCCTGCCAGGGAACACCTGTGACACCAGGCAGATGCGAGGATGGCGGTCCCAAAACTCCCCCACCCACTCGGCCGCGTTCCGGAATTCTGAGTGTGGCGAGGTTCCGTCCTTCTGTCTGCAGCGCCTGGGATCTCCTAGGAGCCCTCCGCGTGTCTTCCCCGAGTGTCTCCTAGTGCGGGCTGCCGGGGAAAGGCGGGGGTTGGGCTGGAAATGCAGGTAGCATCTAGTGCCTCCCCCTGGACAGATGAGGTAATTAGCGGACTTCCCCCTGCCAGGGAACACCTGTGACACCAGGCAGCTGTGAGGAGGGCGGCCCAAAACTCCCCCACCCACTCGGCCGCGTTCGGAATTCTGAGTGTGGCGAGGTATCCGTCCTCTGTCTGCAGAGCCTGGGATCTCCTAGGAGCCCTCCGCGTGTCTTCCCCGAGTGTCTCCTAGTGCGGGATGCCGGGGAAAGTCGGGGGTTGGGCTGGAAATGCAGGTAGCATCTAGTGCCTCCCCCTGGACAGATGAGGTAATTAGCGGACTTCCCACTGCCAGGGAACACCTGTGACACCAGGCAGATGCGTGGAGTGTGGCCCCAAACCTCCCCCACCCACTCGGCCGCGTTTCGGAATTCTGAGTGTGGCGAGGTTCCGTCCTCTGTCTGCAGCGCCTGGGATCTCCTAGGAGCCCTCCGCGTGACTTCCCCGAGTGTCTCCTAGTGCGGGCTGCCAGGGAAAGTCGGCGGTTGGGCTGGAAATGCAGGTAGCATCTAGTGCCTCCCCCTGGACAGATGAGGTAATTAGCGGACTTCCCCCTGCCAGGGAACACCTGTGACACCAGGCAGCTGCGAGGAGGGCGGCCCCAAACCTCCCCCACCCACTCGGCCGCGTTCCGGAATTCTGAGTGTGGCGAGGTTCCGTCTTCTGTCTGCAGCGCCTGGGATCTCCTAGGAGCCTTCCGCGTGTCTTCCCGAGGTCTGCGCTAGTGCGGGGCTAACGAGGAAAAGTCCGGGGTTGGGCGGGAAATGCAGGTAGCACTAGTGCCTCCCCCTGGACAAATGAGGTAATTAGCGGACCAGAAAAATTTTTCCCCCTGCCAGGGAACACCTGTGGACACCAGGCCAGGCTGCGAGGAGGGCGGCCCCAAACCTCCCCCACCCACTCGGCCGCGTTCCAGAATTCTGAGTGTGGCGAGTATCCGTCTTCTGTCTGCAGAGCCTGGGATCTTAAAGTGGCCCTCCGTGTGTCTTCCCCGAGTGTCTCCTATTGCGGGCTGCCGGGAATAGGCGGGGTTGGGCTGGAAATGCAGGTAGCATCTAGTGCCTCCCCTGGACAGATGAGGTATTAGCGGACTTCCCCTTGCCAGGGGAACACCTGTGACACCAGGCAGCTGCGAGGAGGGCGGCCCCAAACCTCCCCCACCCACTCGGCCGCGTTTCGGAATTCTGAGGGTGGCGAGGTCCGTCCTCTGTCTGCAGCGCCTGGGATCTCCTAGGAGCCCTCCGCGTGTCTTCCCCGAGTGTCTCCTAGTGCGGGATGCCGGGGAAATGCGGGGGTTGGGCTGGAAATGCAGGTAGCATCTAGTGCCTCCCCCTGTATAGATGAGGTAACTAGCGGAATTCCCCCTGCCAGGGAACACCTGTGACACCAGGCAGATGCGAGGATGGTGGTCCAAAACTCCCCCACCCACTCGGCCGCGTTCCGGAATTCTGAGGTTGGCGAGGTTCCGTCTTCTGTCTGCAGCGCCTGGGATCTCCTGGGAGCCTTCCTCGTGTCTTCCCCGAGTGTCTCCTTGTGCGGGATGCCGGGGAAAGGCGGGTGTTGGGCTGGAAATTCAGGTAGCATCTAGTGCCTCCCCCTTGACAGATCATGTAATTAGCGGTCTTCCCCCTGCCAAGGAACAACTGTGACACCAGGCATCTGTGAGGAGGGCGGCACCAAACCTCCACCCACCCACTCGGCCCGTTCCGGAATTCTGAGTGTGGCGAGTATCCGTCTTCTGTCTGCAGAGCCTGGGATATCCTAGGAGCCCTCCTCGTGTCTTCCCCGAGTGTCTCCTAGTGCGGGATGCCGGGGAAAGGCGGGGGTTGGGCTGGAAATGCAGGTAGCATCTAGTGCCTCCCCCTGGACAGATGAGGTAATTAGCGGACTTCCCCCTGCCAGGGAACACCTGTGACACCAGGCAGATGCGAGGAGGGCGGCCCCAAACCTCCCCCACCCACTCGGCCGCGTTTCGGAATTCTGAGTGTGGCGAGGTTCCGTCCTCTGTCTGCAGCGCCTGGGATCTCCTAGGAGCCCTCCACGTGACTTCCCCGAGTGTATCCTAGTGCGGGCTACCGAGGAAAGGCGGGGGTTGGGCTGGAAATGCAGGTAGCATCTAGTGCCTCCCCCTGGACAGATGAGGTAATTAGCGGACTTCCCCCTGCCAGGGAACACCTGTGACACCAGGCAGCTGCGAGGAGGGCGGCCCCAAACCTCCCCCACCCACTCGGCCGCGTTCGGAATTCTGAGTGTGGCGAGGTTCCGTCCTCTGTCTGCAGCGCCTGGGATCTCCTAGGAGCCCTCCGCGTGTCTTCCCCGAGTGTCTCCTAGTGCGGGATGCCGGGGAAATGCGGGGGTTGGGCTGGAAATGCAGGTAGCATCTAGTGCCTCCCCCTGTATAGATGAGGTAATTAGCGGACTTCCCCCTGCCAGGGAACACCTGTGACACCAGGCAGATGCGAGGATGGCGGTCCCAAAACTCCCCCACCCACTCGGCCGCGTTCCGGAATTCTGAGGGTGGCGAGGTTCCGTCTTCTGTCTGCAGCGCCTGGGATCTCCTAGGGAGCCTCCGCGTGTCTTCCCCGAGTGTCTCCTAGTGCGGGCTGCCGGGGAAGGCGGGGGTTGGGCTGGAAATGCAGGTAGCATCTAGTGCCTCCCCTGGACAGATGAGGTAATTAGCGGATTCCCCCTGCCAGGGAACAACTGTGACACCAGGCAGCTGTGAGGAGGCGGCCCAAACCTCCCCCACCCACTCGGCCGCGTTCCGGAATTCTGAGTGTGGCGAGGTTCCGTCTTCTGTCTGCAGCGCCTGGGATCTCCTAGGAGCCCTCCGCGTGTCTTCCCCGAGTGTCTCCTAGTGCGGGATGCCGGGGAAATGCGGGGGTTGGGCTGGAAATGCAGGTAGCATCTAGTGCCTCCCCCTGGACAGATGAGGTAATTAGCGGACTTCCCCCTGCCAGGGAACACCTGTGACACCAGGCAGATGCGAGGATGGCGGTCCCAAAACTCCCCCACCCACTCGGCCGCGTTCCGGAATTCTGAGGGTGGCGAGGTTCCGTCTCTGTCTGCAGCGCCTGGGATCTCCTGGAGCCTTCCGCGTGTCTTCCCCGAGTGTCTCCTTGTGCGGGATGCCGGGGAAAGGCGGGTGTTGGGCTGGAAATTCAGGTAGCATCTAGTGCCTCCCCCTTGACAGATCATGTAATTAGCGGTCTTCCCCCTGCCAAGGAACAACTGTGACACCAGGCAGCTGTGAGGAGGGCGGCACCAAACCTCCACCCACCCACTCGGCCCGTTCCGGAATTCTGAGTGTGGCGAGTATCCGTCTTCTGTCTGCAGAGCCTGGGATATCCTAGGAGCCCTCCTCGTGTCTTCCCCGAGTGTCTCCTAGTGCGGGATGCCGGGGAAAGTCGGGGGTTGGGCTGGAAATGCAGGTAGCATCTAGTGCCTCCCCCTGGACAGATGAGGTAATTAGCGGACTTCCCACTGCCAGGGAACACCTGTGACACCAGGCAGATGCGTGGAGTGCGGCCCCAAACCTCCCCACCCACTCGGCCGCGTTTCGGAATTCTGAGTGTGGCGAGGTTCCGTCCTCTGTCTGCAGCGCCTGGGATCTCCTAGGATCCCTCCGCGTGACTTCCCCGAGTGTCTCCTAGTGCGGGCTGCCGGGGAAAGTCGGCGGTTGGGCTGGAAATGCAGGTAGAATCTAGTGCCTCCCCCTGGACAGATGAGGTAATTAGCGGATTTCCCCCTGCCAGGGAACACCTGTGACACCAGGCAGCTGCGAGGAGGGCGGCCCCAAACCTCCCCCACCCACTCGGCCGCGTTTCGGAATTCTGAGTGTGGCGAGGTTCCGTCCTCTGTCTGCAGCGCCTGGGATCTCCTAGGAGCCCTCCGCGTGTCTTCCCCGAGTGTCTCCTAGTGCGGGATGCCGGGGAAATGCGGGGGTTGGGCTGGAAATGCAGGTAGTATCTAGTGCCTCCCCCTGTATAGATGAGGTAATTAGCGGACTTCCCCCTGCCAGGGAACACCTGTGACACCAGGCAGATTCGAGGATGGCGGTCCCAAAACTCCCCCACCCACTCGGCCGCGTTCCGCAATTCTGAGTGTGGCGAGGATCCGTCCTCTGTCTGCAGGGCCTGGGATCTCCTTGGAGCACTCTGCGTGTCTTCCCCGAGTGTCTCCTAGTGCGGGCTGACGGGGAAAGGCGGGGCGAGGGCTGGAAATGCCGGTAGCATCTAGTGCCTCCCCCTGTACAGATGAGGTATTTAGCGGACTTCCCCCTGCCAGGGAACACCTGTGACACCAGGCAGCTGCGTGGAGGTCAGCCCCAAACCTCCCCCACCCACTCGGCCGCGTTCCGGAATTCTGAGGGTGGCGAGATTCCGTCTTCTGTCTGCAGCGCCTGGGATCTCCTGGGAGCCTTCCGCGTGTCTTCCCCGAGTGTCTCCTTGTGCGGGATGCCGGGGAAAGGCGGGTGTTGGGCTGGAAATTCAGGTAGCATCTAGTGCCTCCCCCTTGACAGATGATGTAATTAGCGGTCTTCCCCCTGCCAAGGAACAACTGTGACACCAGGCAGCTGTGAGGAGGGCGGCACCAAACCTCCACCCACCCACTCGGCCCGTTCCGGAATTCTGAGTGTGGCGAGTATCCGTCTTCTGTCTGCAGAGCCTGGGATCTTAAAGGGGCCCTCCGCGTGTCTTCCCCGAGTGTCTCCTAGTGCGGGATGCCGGGGATAGGCGGGGGTTGTGCTGGAAATGCAGGTAGCATCTAGTGCCTCCCCCTGGACAGATGAGGTAATTAGCGGACTTCCCACTGCCAGGGAACCCCTGTGACACCAGGCAGATGCGAGGATGGCGGTCCCAAAACTCCCCCACCCACTCGGCCGCGTTTCGGAATTCTGAGTGTGGCGAGGTTCCGTCCTCTGTCTGCAGCGCCTGGGATCTCCTAGGAGCCCTCCGCGTGTCTTCCCCGAGTGTCTCCTAGTGCGGGCTGCCGGGGAAGGCGGGGGTTGGCTGGAAATGCAGGTAGCATCTAGTGCCTCCCGCTGGACAGATGAGGTAATTAGCGGACTTCCCCCTGCCAGGGAACACCTGTGACACCAGGCAGCTGTGTGGAGGTCAGCCCCAAACCTCCCCCACCCACTCGGCCCGTTCCGGAATTCTGAGTGTGGCGAGGATCCGTCCTCTGTCTGCAGGGACTGGGATCTCCTTGGAGCACTTCTGCGTGTCTTCGCCGAGTGTCTCCTAGTGCGGGCTGACGGGGAAAGTCGGGGCGTGGGCCTGGAAATGCAGGTAGAATCTAGTGCCTCCCCCCTGGACAGATGAGGTAATTAGCGGAATTCCCCCTGCCAGGGAACACCTGTGACACCAGGCAGATGCGTGGAGGGCGGCCCCAAAACTCCCCCACCCACTCGGCCGCGTTTCGGAATTCTGAGTGTAGGCGAGGTTCCGTCCTCTGTCTGCAGCGCCTGGGATCTCCTAGGAGCCCTCCGAGTGACTTCCCGAGTGTATCCTAGTGCGGGCTACCGAGGAAAGTCGGGGGTTGGGATGGAAATGCAGTTAGCATCTAGTGACTCCCCCTGCACAGATGAGGTAATTAGCGGACTTCCCCCTGCCACGGAACACCTGTGACACCAGGCAGCTGCGTGGAGGGCGGCCCCAAACCTCCCCCACCCACTCGGCCGCGTTTCGGAATTCTGAGTGTGGCGAGGTTCCGTCCTCTGTCTGCAGCGCCTGGGATCTCCTAGGAGCCCTCCGCGTGTCTTCCCCGAGTGTCTCCTAGTGCGGGATGCCGGGGAAATGCGGGGGTTGGGCTGGAAAAGCAGGTAGCATCTAGTGCCTCCCCCTGTATAGATGAGGTAATTAGCGGACATCCCCCTGCAAGGGAACACCTGTGACACCAGGCAGATGCGAGGATGGCGGTCCCAAAACTCCCCCACCCACTCGGCCGCGTTCCGGAATTCTGAGGGTGGCGAGGTTCCATCTTCTGTCTGCAGCGCCTGGGATCTCCTGGGAGCCTTCCTCGTGTCTACCCCGAGTGTCTCCTTGTGCGGGATGTCGGGGAAAGGCGGGTGTTGGGCTGGGAATTCAGGTAGCATCTAGTGCCTCCCCCTTGACAGATCATGTAATTAGCGGTCTTCCCCCTGCCAAGGAACAACTGTGACACCATGCAGCTGTGAGGATTGCGGCACCAAACCTCCACCCACCCACTCGGCCCGTTCCGGAATTCTGACTGTGGCGAGGTTCCGTCCTCTGTCTGCAGAGACTGGGATATCCTAGGAGCCCTCCTCGTGTCTTCCCCGAGTGTCTCCTAGAGCGGGATGCCGGGGAAAGTCGGGGGTTGGGCTGGAAATGCAGGTAGCATCTAGTGCCTCCCCATGGACAGATGAGGTAATTAGCGGACTTCCCACTGCCAGGGAACACCTGTGACACCAGGCAGATGCGTGGAGTGTGGCCCCAAACCTCCCCCGCCCACTCGTACGCGTTTCGGAATTCTGAGTGTGGCGAGGTTCCGTCCTCTGTCTGCAGCGCCTGGGATCTCCTAGGAGCCCTCCGCGTGACTTCCCCGAGTGTCTCCTAGTGCGGGCTGCCAGGGAAAGTCGGCGGTTGGGCTGGAAATGCTGGTAGAATCTAGTGCCTCCCCCTGGACAGATGAGGTAATTAGCGGATTTCCCCCTGCCAGGGAACACCTGTGACACCAGGCATCTGCGTGGAGGTCAGCCCCAAAACTCCCCCACCCACTCGGCCGCGTTTCGGAATTCTGAGTGTGGCGAGGATCCGTCCTCTGTATGCAGGGCCTGGGATCTCCTAGGAGCCCTCCACGTGACTTCCCCGAGTGTCTCCTAGTGCGGGCTGCCAGGGAAAGTCGGCGGTTGGGCTGGAAATGCAGGTAGCATCTAGTGCCTCCCCCTGGACAGATGAGGTAATTAGCGGTCTTCCCCCTGCCAAGGAACAACAGTGACACCAGGCAGCTCTGAGGAGGGCGGCACCAAACCTCCACCCACCAACTCGGCCCGTTCCGGAATTCTGAGTGTGGCGAGTATCCGTCTTCTGTCTGCAGAGCCTGGGATCTTAAAGGGGCCCTCCGCGTGTCTTCCCCGAGTGTCTCCTAGTGCGGGCTGCCGGGGATAGGCGGGGGTTGTGCTGGAAATGCAGGTAGCATCTAGTGCCTCCCCCTGGACAGATGAGGTAATAAGCGGACTTCCCCCTGGCAGGGAACACCTGTGACACCAGGCAGATGCGTGGAGGGCGGCCCCAAACGTCCCCCACCCACTCGGGCGCGTTTCGGAATTCTGAGTGTGGCGAGGATCCGTCCTCTGTCTGCAGCGCCTGGGATCTCCTAGGAGCCCTCCACGTGACTTCCCCGAGTGTATCCTAGTGCGGGCTACCGAGGAAAGGCGGGGGTTGGGATGGAAATGCAGGTAGCATCTAGTGCCTCCCCCTGGACAGATGAGGTAATTAGCGGACTTCCCCCTGCCAGGGAACACCTGTGACACCAGGCAGCTGCGTGGAGGGCGGCCCCAAACCTCCCCCACCCACTCGGCCGCGTTTCGGAATTCTGAGTGTGGCGAGGTTCCGTCCTCTGTCTGCAGCGCCTGGGATCACCTAGGAGCCCTCCGCGTGTCTTCCCCGAGTGTCTCCTAGTGCGGGATGCCGGGGAAATGCGGGGGTTGGGCTGGAAATGCAGGTAGCATCTAGTGCCTCCCCCTGTATAGATGAGGTAATTAGCGGACTTCCCCCTGCCAGGGAACACCTGTGACACCAGGCAGATTCGAGGATGGCGGTCCCAAAACTCCCCCACCCACTCGGCCGCGTTCCGCAATTCTGAGTGTGGCGACGATCCGTCCTCTGTCTGCAGGGCCTGGGATCTCCTTGGAGCACTCTGCGTGTCTTCCCCGAGTGTCTCATAGTGCGGGATGACGGGGAAAGGCGTGGCGAGGGCTGGAAATGCAGGTAGCATCTAGTGCCTCCCCCTGTACAGATGAGGTATTTAGCGGACTTCCCCCTGCCAGGGAACACCTGTGACACCAGGCAGCTGCGTGGAGGTCAGCCCCAAACCTCCCCCACCCACTCGGCCGCGTTCCGGAATTCTGAGGGTGGCGAGATTCCGTCTTCTGTCTGCAACGCCTGGGATCTCCTGGGAGCCTTCCGCGTGTCTTCCCCGAGTGTCTCCTTGTGCGGGATGCCGGGGAAAGGCGGGTGTTGGGCTGGAAATTCAGGTAGCATCTAGTGCCTCCCCCTTGACAGATCATGTAATTAGCGGTCTTCCCCCTGCCAAGGAACAACTGTGACACCAGGCAGCTGTGAGGAGGGCGGCACCAAACCTCCACCCACCCACTCGGCCCGTTCTGGAATTCTGAGTGTGGCGAGTATCCGTCTTCTGTCTGCAGAGCCTGGGATCTTAAAGGGGCCCTCCGCGTGTCTTCCCCGAGTGTCTCCTAGTGCGGGATGCCGGGGATAGACGGGGGTTGTGCTGGAAATTCAGGTAGCATCTAGTGCCTCCCCCTGGACAGATGAGGTAATTAGCGGACTTCCCACTGCCAGGGAACCCCTGTGACACCAGGCAGATGCGAGGATGGCGGTCCCAAAACTCCCCCACCCACTCGGCCGCGTTTCGGAATTCTGAGTGTGGCGAGGTGCCATCCTCTGTCTGCAGCGCCTGGGATCTCCTAGGAGCCCTCCAAGTGACTTCCCCGAGTGTATCCTAGTGCGGGCTACCGAGGAAAGACGGGGGTTGGGATGGAAATGCAGTTAGCATCTAGTGACTCCCCCTGCACAGATGAGGTAATTAGCGGATTTCCCCCTGCCAGGGAACACCTGTGACACCAGGCATCTGCGTGGAGGTCAGCCCCAAAACTCCCCCACCCACTCGGCCGCGTTTCGGAATTCTGAGTGTGGCGAGGATCCGTCCTCTGTCTGCAGGGCCTGGGATCTCCTAGGAGCCCTCCACGTGACTTCCCCGAGTGTCTCCTAGTGCGGGCTGCCAGGGAAAGTCGGCGGTTGGGCTGGAAATGCAGGTAGCATCTAGTGCCTCCCCCTGGACAGATGAGGTAATTAGCGGTCTTACCCCTGCCAAGGAACAACAGTGACACCAGGCAGCTCTGAGGAGGGCGGCACCAAACCTCCACCCACCCACTCGGCCCGTTCCGGAATTCTGAGTGTGGCGAGTATCCGTCTTCTGTCTGCAGAGCCTGGGATCTTAAAGGGGCCCTCCGCGTGTCTTCCCCGAGTGTCTCCTAGTGCGGGCTGCCGGGGATAGGCGGGGGTTGTGCTGGAAATGCAGGTAGCATCTAGTGCCTCCCCCTGGACAGATGAGGTAATTAGCGGACTTCCCCCTGGCAGGGAACACCTGTGACACCAGGCAGATGCGTGGAGGGCGGCCCCAAACGTCCCCCACCCACTCGGGCGCGTTTCGGAATTCTGAGTGTGGCGAGGATCCGTCCTCTGTCTGCAGGGCCTGGGATCTCCTAGGAGCCCTCCACGTGACTTCCCCGAGTGTATCCTAGTGCGGGCTACCGAGGAAAGGCGGGGGTTGGGATGGAAATGCAGGTAGCATCTAGTGCCTCCCCCTGGACAGATGAGGTAATTAGCGGACTTCCCCCTGCCAGGGAACACCTGTGACACCAGGCAGCTGCGTGGAGGGCGGCCTCAAACCTCCCCCACCCACTCGGCCGCGTTTCGGAATTCTGAGTGTGGCGAGGTTCCGTCCTCTGTCTGCAGCGCCTGGGATCACCTAGGAGCCCTCCGCGTGTCTTCCCCGAGTGTCTCCTAGTGCGGGATGCCGGGGAAATGCGGGGGTTGGGCTGGAAATGCAGGTAGCATCTAGTGCCTCCCCCTGTATAGATGAGGTAATTAGCGGACTTCCCCCTGCCAGGGAACACCTGTGACACCAGGCAGATGCGAGGATGGCGGTCCCAAAACTCCCCCACCCACTCGGCCGCGTTTCCGGAATTCTGAGGGTGGCGAGGTTCCGTCCTCTGTCTGCAGCGCCTGGGATCTCCTAGGAGCCCTCCGCGTGTCTTCCCCGAGTGTCTCCTAGTGCGGGCTTCCGGGGAAGGCGGGGGTTGGGCTGGAAATGCAGGTAGCATCTAGTGCCTCCCGCTGGACAGATGAGGTAATTAGCGGACTTCCCCCTGCCAGGGAACACCTGTGACACCAGGCAGCTGCGTGGAGGTCAGCCCCAAACCTCCCCCACCCACTCGGCCGCGTTTCGGAATTCTGAGTGTGGCGAGGTTCCGTCCTCTGTCTGCAGCGCCTGGGATCTCCTAGGAGCCCTCCGCGTGTCTTCCCCGAGTGTCTCCTAGTGCGGGATGCCGGGGAAATGCGGGGGTTGGGTTGGAAATGCAGGTAGCATCTAGTGCCTCCCCCTGTATAGATGAGGTAATTAGCGGACTTCCCCCTGCCAGGGAACACCTGTGACACCAGGCAGATGCGAGGATGGCGGTCCCAAAACTCCCCCACCCACTCGGCCGCGTTCCGGAATTCTGAGGGTGGCGAGGTTCCGTCTTCTGTCTGCAGCGCCTGGGATCTCCTGGGAGCCTTCCTCGTGTCTTCCCCGAGTGTCTCCTTGTGCGGGATGCCGGGGAAAGGCGGGTGTTGGGCTGGAAATTCAGGTAGCATCTAGTGACTCCCCCTTGACAGATCATGTAGTTAGCGGTCTTCCCCCTGCCAAGGAACAACTGTGACACCAGGCAGCTGTGAGGAGAGAGGCACCAAACCTCCACCCACCCACTCGGCCCGTTCCGGTATTCTGAGTGTGGCGAGTATCCGTCTTCTGTCTGCAGAGCCTGGGATATCCTAGGAGCCCTCCTCGTGTCTTCCCCGAGTGTCTCCTAGAGCGGGATGCCAGGGAAAGTCGGGGGTTGGGCTGGAAATGCAGGTAGCATCTAGTGCCTCGCCCTGGACAGATGAGGTAATTAGCGGACTTCCCACTGCCAGGGAACACCTGTGACACCAGGCAGATGCGTGGAGTGTGCCCCCAAACCTCCCCCACACACTCGGCCGCGTTTCGGAATTCTGAGTGTGGCGAGGTTCCGTCCTCTGTCTGCAGCGCCTGGGATCTCCTAGGAGCCCTCCACGTGACTTCCCCGAGAGTCTCCTAGTGCGGGCTACCGAGGAAAGTCGGGGGTTGGGCTGGAAATGCAGGTAGCATCTAGTGCCTCCCCCTGGACAAATGAGGTAATTAGCGGACTTCCCCCTGCCAGGGAACACCTGTGACACCAGGCAGCTGCGAGGAGGGCGGCCCCAAACCTCCCCCACCCACTCGGCCGCACTTTCGGAATTCTGAGTGTGGCGAGGTTCCGTCCTCTGTCTGCAGCGCCTGGGATCTCCTAGGAGCACTCCGCGTGTCTTCCCCGAGTGTCTCCTTGTGCGGGCTGCCAGGGAAAGTCGGCGGTTGGGCTGGAAATGCAGGTAGAATCTAGTGCCTCCCCCTGGACAGATGAGGTAATTAGCGAATTTCCCCCTGCCAGGGAACACCTGTGACACCAGGCAGATGCGAGGATGGCGGTCCCAAAACTCCCCCACCCACTCGGCCGCGTTCCGGAATTCTGAGGCTGGCGAGTTTCCGTCTTCTGTCTGCAGCGCCTGGGATCTCCTAGGAGCCCTCCGCGTGTCTTCCCCGAGTGTCTTTTAGTGCGGGCTTCCGGGGAAGGCGGGGGTTGTGCTGGAAATGCAGGTAGCATCTAGTGCCTCCCCCTGGACAGATGAGGTAATTAGCGGACTTCCCCCTGCCAGGGAACAACTGTGACACCAGGCAGCTGCGTGGAGGTCAGCCCCAAACCTCCCCAACCCACTCGGCCGCGTTTCGGAATTCTGAGTGTGGCGAGGATCCGTCCTCTGTCTGCAGGGCCTGGGATCCCCTTGGAGCACTCTGCGTGTCTTCCCCGAGTGTCTCCTAGTGCGGGATGCCGGGGAAATGCGGGGGTTGGGCTGGAAATGCAGGTAGCATCTAGTGCCTCCCCCTGTATAGATGAGGTAATTAGCGGACTTCCCCCTGCCAGGGAACACTTGTGACACCAGGCAGATGCGAGGATGGCGGTCCCAAAACTCTCCCACCCACTCGGCCGCGTTTCGGAATTCTGAGTGTGGCGAGGATCCGTCCTCTGTCTGCAGGGCCTGGGATATCCTTGGAACACTCTGCGTGTCTTCCCCGAGTGTCTCCTAGTGCGGGATGCCGGGGAAATGCGGGGGTTGGGCTGGAAATGCAGGTAGCATCTAGTGCCCCCCCTGTATAGATGAGGCAATTAGCGGATTTCCCCCCTGCAGGGAACACCTGTGACACAGGCAGATGCGAGGATGGCGGTCCCAAAACTCCCCCACCATCGGCTCGGCGTTCCGGAATTCTGAGGGTGGCGAGGTTCCGTCTTCTGTCTGCAGCGCCTGGGATCTCCTAGGAGCCCTCCGCGTGTCTTCCCGAGTGTCTCCTACTGCGGGGCTGTCGGGGAAGGCGGGGGTTGGGCTGGAAAGGCAGGTAGCATCTAGTGCCTCCCGCTGGACAGATGAGGTAATTAGCGAAATTCCCCTGCCAGGGAACAACTGTGACACCAGGCATCTGCGTGGTCAGCCCCAAAACTCCCCCACCCACTCGGCCGCGTTTCGGAATTCTGAGTGTGGCGAGGATCCGTCCTCTGTTGCAGGGCCTGGATCTCTCCAGGTGCCCCCCAACCCGAGTGTCTCCTAGTGCGGGGATGCGGGGAAAGGCGGGTGTTGGGCCTGGAAATTTCAGGTAGCATCTAGTGCCTCCCCCTTGACAGATCATGTAATTAGCGGTCTTCCCCCTGCCAAGGAACAACTGTGACACCAGGCAGCTGTGAGGAGGGCGGCACCAAACCTCCA
>NC_045710.1:88814-96154 GCF_009834535.1 Camelus ferus | reverse complement strand
TGTGACACCAGGCAGCTGTGAGGAGGGCGGCACCAAACCTCCACCCACCCACTCGGCCCGTTCAGGAATTCTGAGTGTGGCGAGTATCCGTCTTCTGTCTGCAGAGCCTGGGATCTTAAAGGGGCCCTCCGCGTGTCTTCCCCGAGTGTCTCCTAGTGCGGGCTGCCGGGGAAATGCGGGGGTTGGGCTGGAAATGCAGGTAGCATCTAGTACCTCCCCCTGGACAGATGAGGTAATTAGCGGACTTCCCACTGCCAGGGAAAACCTGTGACACCAGGCAGATGCGTGGAGTGCGGCCCCAAACCACTCCCACCCACTCGGGCGCGTTCCAGAATTCTGAGTGTGGCGAGGTTCCGTCCTCTGTCTGCAGCGCCTGGGATCTCCTAGGAGCCCTCCGCGTGACTTCCCCGAGTGTCTCCTAGTGCGGGATGCCGGGGAAATGCGGGGGTTGGGCTGGAAATGCAGGTAGCATCTAGTGCCTCCCCTGTATAGATGGTAATTAGCGGACCTTCCCCCTGCCAGGGAACACCTGTGACACCAGGCAGATTCGAGAATGTCGTCCCAAAACTCCACCACACACTCGTCCGCGTTTCCCGGAATTCTGAGTGTGGCGAGGATCCGTCCTCTGCTGTCTGCAGGGGCTGGGATCCCTTGAGTCCTCTGCGTGTCTTCTTCCCCGAGTTGGTCTCATAGTGCGGCTGACGGGGAAAGGGCGGGGCGAGGGGCTTGGAAATATGCCGGAGCATCTAGTGCCCTCCCCCTGTACAGATGAGGTTATTAGCGGACTTCCCCCTGCCAGGGAACACCTGTGACACCAGGCAGCTGGCGTGGAGTCAGCCCCAAACCTCCCCCACCCACTCTGCCGCGTTCCGGAATTCTGAGGGTGGGCGAGATTCCGTCTTCTGTCTGCAGCGCCTGGGATCCTCCTGGGAGCCTGTCTCGCTTGTCTTCCCCGAGTGTCCTCCTTGTGCGGGATGCCGGGGAAAGGCGGGTGTTGGGCTGGAAATTCAGGTAGCAGTCTAGTGCCTCCCCCTGTAAGATTAGGTATTTGCGGACTTTACCCCTGCCAAGGAACAACTGTTACCTAGGCAGCTGTGAGGAGGGCGGCACCAAACCTCCTCACCCACCCTCGGCCCTTCTTTCCGGAATTCGGATGTGGCGAGTATCCGTCTTCTGTCCTGGTCAGAGCCTGGGATCTTAAAGGGCCCTCCGCGTGTCTCCCTAATGTCTCCTAGTGCGGATTCCGGGGAAATAGGCGGGGGTTGTTCTGGAAATGCAGGTAGCTCTATGCCTCCCCCTGGACAGATTAGGTATTAGCGGAATTCCCCACTGGCCAGGGAACCCATGTGACACCAGTCAGATGCGAGGGTGGGCGGTCCCAAAACTACCCCACCCACTCCGGCCCTTTTCGGAATTCCTGAGTGTGGCGAGGTGCGTCCTCCTGTCGTGCAGACGCCTGGGATCTCCTAGGAGCCCTCCGCGTTGTATTCCCCGAGTGTCTCCTAGTGCGGGCTTCCGGGGAAGGCGGGGGTTGGGCTGGAAATGCAGGTAGCATCTAGTGCCATCCCGCTGGACAGATGAGGTAATTAGCGGACTTCCCCTGCCAGGGAACACCTGTGACACCAGGCAGCTGTGTGGAGGTCAGCCCCAAACCTCCCCCACCCACTCGGCCCGTTCCGGAATTCTGAGTGTGGCGAGGATCCGTCCTCTGTCTGCAGGGACTGGGATCTCCTTGGAGCACTCTGCGTGTCTTCGCCGAGTGTCTCCTAGTGCGGGCTGACGGGGAAAGGCGGGGCGAGGGCTGGAAATGCCGGTAGCATCTAGTGCCTCCCCCTGTATAGATGAGGTAATTAGCGGACATCCCCCTGCAAGGGAACACCTGTGACACCAGGCAGATGCGAATATGGCGGTCCCAAAATTCCCCCACCCACTCGGCCGCGTTCCGGAATTCTGAGGGTGGCGAGGTTCCGTCTTCTGTCTGCAGCGCCTGGGATCTCCTGGGAGCCTTCCTCGTGTCTTCCCCGAGTGTCTCCTTGTGCGGGATGCCGGGGAAAGGCGGGTGTTGGGCTGGAAATTCAGGTAGCATCTAGTGCCTCCCCCTTGACAGATCATGTAATTAGCGGTCTTCCCCCTGCAAAGGAACAACTGTGACACCATGCAGCTGTGAGGAGGGCGGCACCAAACCTCCACCCACCCACTCGGCCCGTTCCGGAATTCTGACTGTGGCGAGTATCCGTCTTCTGTCTGCAGAGCCTGGGATATCCTTGGAGCCCTCCTCGTGCCTTCCCCGAGTGTCTCCTATTGCGGGATGCCGGGGAAATTCGGGGGTTGGGCTGGAAATGCAGGTAGCATCTAGTGCCTCCCCCTGGACAGATGAGGTAATTAGCGGAATTCCCCCTGGCAGGGAACACCTGTGACACCAGGCAGATGCGTGGAGTGCGGCCCCAAAACTCCCCCACCCACTCGGCCGCGTTTCGGAATTCTGAGTGTGGCGAGGGTCCGTCCTCTGTCTGCAGCGCGTGGGATCTCCTAGGAGCCTTCCACGTGACTTCCCCGAGTGTATCCTAGTGCGGGCTACCGAGGAAAGGCGGGGGATGGGCTGGAAATGCAGGTAGCATCTAGTGCCTCCCCCTGGACAGATGAGGTAATTAACGGACTTCCCCCTGCCAGTGAACACCTGTGACACCAGGCAGCTGCGAGGAGGGCGGCCCCAAACCTCCCCCACCCACTCGGCCGCGTTTCGGAATTCTGAGTGTGGCGAGGTTCCGTTCTCTGTCTGCAGCGCCTGGAATCTCCTAGGAGCCCTCTGCTTGTCTTCCCCGAGTGTCTCCTAGTGCGGGATGCTGGGGAAATGCGGGGGTTGGGCTGGAAATGCAGGTAGCATCTAGTGCCTCCACCTGGACAGATGAGGTAATTAGCGGACTTCCCACTGCCAGGGAACACCTGTGACACCAGGCAGATTCGAGGAGGGCGGCCCCAAACCTCCCCCACCCACTCGGCCGCGTTTCGGAATTCTGAGTCTGGCGAGGTTCCGTCCTCTGTCTGCAGCGCCTGGGATCTCCTAGGAGCCCTCCGCGTGTCTTCCCCGAGTGTCTCCTAGTGCGGGATGCCGGGGAAATGCGGGGGTTGGGCTGGAAATGCAGGTAGCATCTAGTGCCTCCCCCTGTATAGATGAGGAAATTAGCGGACTTCCCCCTGTCAGGGAACACCTGTGACACCAGGCAGCTGCGAGGAGGGTGGCCCCAAACCTCCCCCAACCACTCGGCCGCGTTTCGGAATTCTGAGTGTGGCGAGGTTCCGTCCTCTGTCTGCAGCGCCTGGGATCTCCTAGGAGCCCTCCACGTGACTTCCCCGAGTGTCTCTTAGTGCGGGCTACCGAGGAAAGTCGGGGGTTGGGCTGGAAATGCAGGTAGCATCTAGTGCCTCCCAATGGACAAATGAGGTAATTAGCGGACTTCCCCCTGCCAGGGAACACCTGTGACACCAGGCAGCTGCGAGGAGGGCGGCCCCAAACCTCCCCCACCCACTCGGCCGCGTTTCGGAATTCTGAGTGTGGCGAGGTTCCGTTCTCTGTCTGCAGGGCCTGGGATCTCCTAGGAGCCCTCTGCTTGTCTTCTCCGAGTGTCTCCTAGTGCGGGATGCGGGGGAAATGCGGGGGTTGGGCTGGAAATGCAGGTAGCATCTAGTGCCTCCCCCTGGACAGATGAGGTTATTAGCGGACTTCCCACTGCAAGGGAACACCTGTGACACCAGGCAGATTCGAGGAGGGCGGCCCCAAACCTCCCCCACCCACTCGGCCGCGTTTCGGAATTCTGAGTGTGGCGAGGTTCCGTCCTCTGTCTGCAGCGCGTGGGATCTCCTAGGAGCCCTCCACGTGACTTCCCCGAGTGTATCCTAGTGCGGGCTACCGAGGAAAGGTGGGGGTTGGGCTGGAAATGCAGGTAGCATCTAGTGCCTCCCCCTGGACAGATGAGGTAATTAGCGGACTTCCCCCTGCCAGGGAACACCTGTGACACCAGGCAGCTGCGAGGAGGGTGGCCCCAAACCTCCCCCACCCACTCGGCCGCGTTTCGGAATTCTGAGTGTGGCGAGGTTCCGTCCTCTGTCTGCAGCGCCTGGGATCTCCTAGGAGCCCTCCGCGTGTCTTCCCCGAGTGTCTCCTAGTGCGGGATGCCGGGGAAATGCGGGGGTTGGGCTGGAAATGCAAGTAGCATCTAGTGCCTCCCCCTGTATAGATGAGGTAATTAGCGGACTTCCCCCTGCCAGGGAACACCTGTGACACCAGGCAGATGCGAGGATGGCGGTCCCAAAACTCCCCCACCCACTCGGCCGCGTTCCGGAATTCTGAGGGCGGCGAGGTTCCGTCTTCTGTCTGCAGCACCTGGGATCTCCTGGGAGCCTTCCGCGTGTCTTCCCCGAGTGTCTCCTTGTGCGGGATGCCGGGGAAAGGCGGGTGTAGGGCTGGAAATGCAGGTAGCATCAAGTGCATCCCCCTGGACAGATGAGGTAATTAGCGGACTTCCAACTGCCAGGGAACACCTGTGACACCAGGCAGATGTGTGGAGTGCGGCCCCAAACCTCCCCCACCCACTCGGCCGCGTTTCGGAATTCTGAGTGTGGCGAGGTTCCGTCCTCTGTCTGCAGCGCCTGGGATCTCCTAGGAGCCCTCCACGTGACTTCCCCGAGTGTCTACTACTGCGGCCTACCGAGGAAATTCGGGGGTTGGTCTGGAAATGCAGGTTGCATCTAGTGCCTCCCCCTGGACAGATGAGGTTATTAGCGGACTTCCCACTGCCAGGGAACACCTGTGACACCAGACAGATTCGAGGAGAGCGGCCCCAAACCTCCCCCACCCACTCGGCCGCGTTTCGGAATTCTGAGTGTGGCGAGGTTCCGTCCTCTGTCTGCAGCGCCTGGGATCTCCTAGGAGCCCTCCGCGTGTCTTCCCCGAGTGTCTTCTAGTGTGGGAAGCCGGGGAAATGCGGTGGTTGGGCTGGAAATGCAGGTAGCATCTAGTGCCTCCCCCTGTATAGTTGAGGTAATTAGCGGAATTCCCCCTGCCAGGGAACACCTGTGACACCAGGCAGCTGCGAGGATGGTGGCCCCAAACCTCCCCCAACCACTCGGCCGCGTTTCGGAATTCTGAGTGTGGCGAGGATCCGTCCTCTGTCTGCAGCGCCTGGGATCTCCTAGGAGCCCTCCGCGTGTCTTCCCCGAGTTTCTCCTAGTGTGGGATGCCGGGGAAATGCGGGGGTTTGGGCTGGAAATGCAGGTAGCAATCTAGTGCCTCCCCCTGTATAGATGAGGTAATTAGCGGAATTCCCCCTGCCAGGGAACACCTGTGACACCAGGCAGATGCGAGGATGTGCGGTCCAAAACTCCCCCCACACCACTCGGCCGCGTTCCGGAATTCTGAGGGGTGGCGAGGTTCCGTCTTCTGTCTGCAGCGGCCTGGGATCTCCTGGGAGCCTTCCGCGAGTGTCCTTCCCCGAGTGTCTCCTTGTGCGGGATGCCGGGGAAAGGCGGGTGTTTGGGGCTGGAAATTCAGGTAGCATCTAGTGCCTCCCCTTGACAGATCATGTAATTAGCGGTCTTCCCCCTGCCAAGGAACAACTGTGACACCAGGCAGCTGTGAGGAGGGCGGCACCAAACCTCCACCCACCCACTCGGCCCGTTCCGGAATTCTGAGTGTGGCGAGTATCCGTCTTCTGTCTGCAGAGCCTGGGAACTTAAAGGGGCCCTCCGCGAGTCTTCCCCGAGTGTCTCCTAGTGCGGGCTGCCGGGGATAGGCGGGGGTTGTGCTGGAAACGCAGGTAGCATCTAATGCCTCCCCCTGGACAGATGAGGTAATTAGCGGACTTCCCCCTGCCAGGGAACACCTGTGACCCCAGGCAGCTGCGAGGATGGCGGCCCCAAACCTCCCCCACCCACTCGGCCGCGTTTCGGAATTCTGAGTGTGGCGAGGTTCCGTCCTCTGTCTGCAGCGCCTGGGATCTCCTAGGAGCCCTCCGCGTGTCTTCCCCGAGTGTCTCCTAGTGCGGGATGCCGGGGAAATGCGGGGGTTGGGCTGGAAATTGCAGGTAGCATCTAGTGCCTCCCCCTGGACTAGATGAGGTAATTAGCGGAATTCCCCCTGCCAGGGAACACCTGTGACACCAGGCATCTGCTGTTGGAATGTCCAGGCCCCAAACCTCCCCCACCCCACTCGGCCGCGTTCCGGAATTCTGAGTGTGGCGAGGATCCGTCCTTCTGTCTGCAGGGACTGGATCTCCGTTGAGCACTCTTGCGTGTCTTCGCCCCGGAGTGTCTCCTAGTGCGGGCTGACGGGGAAAGGCAGGGCGAGGGCTGGAAATGCCGTTAAGCATCTAGTGCCTCCCCCTGTATTAGATGATGGTAATTAGCGGCACTTCCCCCTGCCAGGGAACCACCTGTGACCACCCCGGCAGATCGCGAGTGATGGCAGGTCCCAAACATCCCCCACCCACTCGGCCACGTTCCGGAATTCTGAGGGTGGCCGAGGTTCCGTCTTCTGTCTGCAGCGCCTTGGATCTCCTGGGAGGCCTTCCTCGTGTCTTCCCCGAGTGTCTCCTTGTGCGGGATGCCGGGAAAAGGCGGGGGTTGGGCTGGAAATTCAGGTAGCATCTAGTGCCTCCCCCTTGACAGATCATGTAATTAGCGGTCCTTCCCCCCTGCCAAGGAACAACTGTGACAACCAGGCAGCTGGAGGAGGGCGGCACCAAACCTCCACCCACCACATCGGCCGTTCCGGAATTCTGAGTGTGGCGAGTATCCTTCTTCTGTCTGCAGAGCCTGGGATCTTAAAGGGCCTCCGCGTGTCTTCCCCGAGTGTCTCCTAGTGCGGGCTGCCCGGGATAGGCGGGGGTTGTGCTGGAAACTGCAGGTAGCATCTAGTGCCTCCCCCTGGACAGATGAGTAATAGCGGACTTCCCCCTGCCAGGGAACACCTGTGACACCAGGCAGCTGCGAGGAAGGCGGCCCCAAACCTCCCCCACCCACTCTCCGCGTTTCGGAATTCTGAGTGTGGCGAGGTTCCGTCCTCTGTCTGCAGCGCCTGGGATCTACTAGGGCCCTCCGCGTGTCTTCCCCGAGTGTCTCCTAGTGCGGGATGCCGGGGAAATGCGGGGGTTGGGCTGGAAATGCAGGTAGCATCTAGTGCCTGCCCCTGTATAGATGAGGTAATTAGCGGAATTCCCCCTGCCAGGGAACACATGTGAAACCAGGCAGCTGCGTGGAATGGCGGCCCCAAACTTCCCCACCGACTCGGCCCGCGTTTTGGGATTCTGAGTGTGGGAGGTTCCGTCCTCTGTCTGCAGGTCCTG
>NC_045710.1:67371-88714 GCF_009834535.1 Camelus ferus | reverse complement strand
CCTAATTACCTCATAAGTCCAGGGGAGTCACTAGATGCTACCTGCATCCAGCCCCAACCCCCGAATTTCCCCGGCAGTCCGCAATAGGAGACCTCGGGGAGGACACGTGAGGGCTCCTAAGTTATCCCAGGCGCTGCAGACAGAGGAAGGAACTCGCCACACTCAGAATTCCGAAAACGCGGCCGAGTGGGTGGGGGGGTTGGGGCCGCCTACCACGAAGCTGCCTGGTGTCACAGGTGTTTCACTGGCAGGGGGAATTCCGCTAATTACCTCATTGTCCAGGGGGAGGCACTAGATGCTACATGCATTTCCAGCAAAACCCCCACATTTCCTCGGCATCCCGCTCTAGGAGACACTAGGGGAAGACACGGAGGGCTCCTAGGAGATCCCAGGCGCTGCAGACAGAGGACGGAACCTCGCCACACTCAGAATTCCGAAACGTGGCCGAGGTGGGGGAGGTTTGGGGCCGCATTCCACGCAGCTGCCTGGTTTCACAGGTGTTCCGTAGCAGGGGGAATTCCGCTAATTTCCTCATCTTACAGGGGGTAGGCACTAGATGCTACCTGCATTTCCAGCCCAACCCCCGCATTCCCGGCATCCCCACTAGGACACTCGGGGAAGACACGCGGAGGGCCTCCTAGGAGATCCCAGGCGCTGCAGACAGAGGACGGAACCTCGCCACACTCAGAATCCGAAACGGGCGCCGGGGGTGGTTGGAGGTTTGGTGCCGCCCTCCTCACAGCTGCCTGGTGTCACAGTTGTTCCTTGCAGGGAAAAGACCGCTATTACAGTCTGTCAAGGGGAGGCACTAGATGCTACCTGAATTTCCAGCCCAACCCCGCCTTTCCCGGATCCCGCACAAGGAGACACTCGGGAAAGACACGCGGAAGGCTCCCAGGAGATCCCAGGCGCTACAGACAGGAAGACGGAACCTCGCCACCCTCAGAATTCCGGAACGCGGCCGAGTGGGTGGGGGAGTTTTGGGACCGCCATCCTCGCATCTGCCTGGTGTCCACAGGTGTTCCCTGGCGGGGGAAGTCCGCTAATTACCTCATCTATTACAGAGGGAGGCACTAGATGCTACCTGCATTTCCAGCCCAACCCCCGCATTTCCCCGGCATCCCGCACTAGGAGACACTCGGGGAAGACACGCGGAGGGCTCCTAGGAGATCCCAGGCGCTGCAGACAGAGGACGGACCTCGCCACACTCAGAATTCCGAAACGCGGCCGAGTGGGTGGGGGAGGTTTGGGGCCGCCCTCCTAGCAGCTGCCTGGTGTCACAGGTGTCCCTGGCAGGGGAAGTCCGCTAATTCACCTCATCTGTCCAGGGGGAGGCACTAGATGCTACCTGTATTTCCAGCCCAACCCCCGCCTTTCCTCGGTAGCCCGCACTAGGATACACTCGGGGAAGTCACGTGGAGGGCTCCTAGGAGATCCAAAGCGCTGCAGACAGAGGACGGAACCTCGCCACACTCAGAATTCCGAAACGCGGCCGAGTCGTTGGGGGACGTTTGGGGCCGCACTCCACGCATCTGCCTGGTGTCACAGGTGTTCCCTGCCAGGGGGAAGTCCGCTAATTACCTCATCTGTACACGGGGAGGCACTAGATGCTACCGGCATTTCCAGCCCTCGCCCCGCATTTCCCCGTCAGCCCGCACTAGGAGACACTCGGGGAAGACACGCAGAGTGCTCCAAGGAGATCCCAGGCCCTGCAGACAGAGGACGGATCCTCGCCACACTCAGAATTCCGAAACGCGGCCGAGTGGGTGGGGGAGGTTTGGGGCCGCATTCCACGCAGCTGCCTGGTTTCACAGGTGTTCCCTGGCAGGGGGAATTCCGCTAAATACCTCATCTATACAGGGGGAGGCACTAGATGCTACCTGCATTTCCAGCTCAACCCCCGCATTTCCCCGGCATCCCGCACTAGGAGAAACTCGGGGAAGACACGCGGAGGGCTCCTAGGAGATCCCAGGCGCTGCAGACACAGGACGGAACCTCGCCACACTCAGAATTCCGAAACGCGGCCAAGTGGTTGGGGGAGGTTTGGGGCCACCCTCCTCGAAGCTGCCTGGTGTCACAGGTGTTCCCTGGCAGGGGGAAGTCCGCTAATTACCTCATCTATACAGGGGGAGGCACTAGATGCTTCCTGCATTTCCAGTCCACCCCCAACTGTCCCCGGCAGCCCGCACTAGGAGACACTCGGGGAAGACACGTGGAGAGCTCCTAAGTTATCCCGGGCGCTGCAGACAGAGGACGGAACCTCGCCACACTCAGAATTCCGAAACGCGTCCGAGTGGGTGGGGGAGGTTTGGGGCCGCCCTCCACGCAGCTGCCTGGTGTCACAGGTGTTCCCTTGCAGGTGGAATTCCGCTAATTACCTCATCTGTCCAGGGGGAGGCTCTAGATGCTACCTGCATTTCCAGCAAAACCCCCGCCTTTCCCCGACAGCCCGCACTAGGAGACACACGGGGAAGACACACGGAGGGCTCCTAAGAGATCCCAGGCGCTGCAGACCGAGGACGGAATCTCGCCACACTCAGAATTCCGAAACGCGGCCGAGTGGTTTGGGGAGGTTTGTGGCCGCCAACCACGCAGCTGCCTGGTGTCACTGGTTTTCCCTGGCAGCGGGAATTCCGCTAATTACCTCATCTTTAAAGGGGGAGGCTCTAGATACTACCTGCAATTCCAGCCCAACCCCCGCCTTTCCCCGTCAGCCCGCACTAGGAGACACTCGGGGAAGACACGCGGAGGGTTCCTAGGAGATCCCAGGCGCTGCAGACAGAGGACAGAACCTCGCAAGACTCAGAATTCCGGAACGCGGCCGAGGGGGTTGGTGGAGGTTTGGTGCCGCCCTCCTCACAGCTGCCTGGTGTCACAGGTGTTCCCTGGCAGGGGGAACTCCGCTAATTACCTGATCTGTCAAGAGGGAGGCACTAGATGCTACCTGCAATTCCAGCCCAACCCCCGCATTTACCCGTCAGCCCGCACAAGGAGACTCTCGGGGAAGACACGCAGAAGGCTCCTAGGAGCTCCCAGGCGCTGCAGACAGAGGACGGAACCTCGCCACACTCAGAATTCCGAAACGCGTCCGAGTGGGTGGGGGAGGTTTGGGGCCGACCCCCACGCAACTGCCTGATTTTCACAGGTGTTCACTGGCTGGGAAATTCCGCTAAATACCTCATCTGTCCAGGGGGAGGCACTAGATGCTACCTGCATTTCCAGCCAACCCCCGCATTTCCCCGTCAGCCCGCACTAGGAGACACTCGGGGAAGACATGCGGAGGGCTCCTAGTAGATCCCAGGCGCTGCAGACAGAGGACGGAACCTCGCCACACTGAGAATTCCGGAACGTAGCCGAGTGGGTTGGGGAGGTTTCGGGCTGCCCTCCACGCAGCTGCCTGTTGTCACAGGTGTTCCCTTGCAGGGGGAATTCCGCTAATTACCTCATCTGTCCAGGGGGAGGCACTAGATGCTACCTGCATTTCCAGCCCAACCCCCGACATTCCCAGGCAGCCCGCACTAGGAGACACTCGGGGAAGTCACGCGAAGGGCTCCTAAGTTATCCCAGGCGCTGCAGACAGAGGACGGAACCTCGCCACACTCAGAATTCCGAAACGCGGCCGAGTGGGTGGGGGAGGTTTGGGGCCGCCCTCCACGCAGCTGCCTGGTGTCACAGGTGTTCCCTGGCAGGGGGAAGTCCGCTAATTACCTCATCTGTCCAGGGGATGGCACTAGATGCTACCTGCATTTCCAGCCCAACCCCCGACATTCCCAGGCAGCCCGCACTAGGAGACACTCGGGGAAGACACGTGGAGGGCTCCTAAGTTATCCCAGGCGCTGCAGACAGAGGACGGAACCTCACCACTACTCAGAATTCCGAAACGCGTCCGAGTGGGTGGGGCAGGTTTGGGGCCGACCCCCACGGAACTGCCTGAATTTCACAGGTGTTCACTGGCTGGGGAATTCCGCTAAATACCTCATCTGTCCAGGGGGAGGCACTAGATGCTACATGCATTTCCAGCAAAACCCCCACATTTCCTCGGCAGCCCGCTCTAGGAGACACTCGGGGAAGACATGCGGAGGGCTCCTAGGAGATCCCAGGCGCTGCAGACAGAGGACGGAACCTCGCCACACTCAGAATTCCGAAACGCGGCCGAGTGGGTGGGTGAGGTTTGGGGCCTACCCCCACGCAGCTGACTGGTGTCACAGGTGTTCCCTGGCAGGGGGAATTCCGCTAATTACCTCATCTGTCCAGGGGGAGGCACTAGATTCTACCTGCATTTGCAGCCCTACCCCCGCCTTTCCCCTGCAGCCCGCACAAGGAGAAACTCGGGGAAGACACGTGGAGGGCTCCGAGGAGATCCCAGGCGCTGCAGACAGAGGACGGAACCTCGCCACACTCAGAATTCCGAAACGCGGCCGAGTGGGTGGGGGAGTATTGGGGCCGCCCTCCACGCAGCTGCCTGGTGTCACAGGTGTTCCCTGGCAGTGGGAATTCCGCTAATTACCTCATCTGTCCAGGGGGAGGCACTAGATTCTACCTGCATTACCAGCCCAACCCCCGAATTTCCCCGGCATCCCTCACTAGGAGACACTCGGGGAAGGACACGCGGAGGGATCCTAGGAGATCCAGGCGCTGCAGACAGAGGACGGAACCTCGCCACACTCAGAATTCCGAACGCGTCCGAGTGGGCGGGGAGGTTTGGGGCCGCCCTCCACGCAGCTGCCTGGTGTCACAGGTGTTCCCTGGCAGGGGGATGTCCGCTAATTACCTCATCTGTCCAGGGGATGGCACTAGATGCTACCTGCATTTCCAGCCCAACCCCCGCCTTTCCCCGGCAGCCCGCACTAGGAGACACTCGAGGAAACACGCGGAGGGCTCCTAGGGATCCCAGGCGCTGCAGTCAGAGGACGGAACCTCGCCACACTCAGAATTCCGAAACGCGGGCGAGTGGTTGGGGGAGGTTTGGGACGGCCCTCCACGAAGCTGCCTGGTGTCACAGGTGTTCCCTGGCAGGAGGAAGTTTCCTTAATTACCTCATAAGTCCAGGGGGATGGCACTAGATGCTACCTGCATTTCCAGCCCAACCCCCGAATTTCCCCGGCAGCCCGCAATAGGAGACACTCGGGGAGGACACGTGGAGGGCTCCTAGAGTTATCCCAGGCGCTGCAGACAGAGGAAGGAACCTCGCCACACTCAGAATTCCGAAACGCGGCCGAGTGGGTGGGGGAGGTTTGGGTCCGCCCTCCACGCAGCTGCCTGGTGTCACAGGTGTTCCCTGGCAGGAGGAAGTCCGCTAATTACCTCATCTGTCCAGGGGGAGGCACTAGATGCTACCTGCATTTCCAGCCCAACCCCCGCATTTCCCCGGCATCCCGCACTAGGAGACACTCGGGGAAGACACGCGGATGGATCCTAGGAGATCCCAGGCGCTGCAGACAGAGGACGGAACCTCGCCACACTCAGAATTCCGAAACGCGGCCGAATGGTGGGGGAGGTTTGGGGCCGCCTACCACGAAGCTGCCTGGTGTCACAGGTGTTCACTGGCAGGGGGAATTCCGCTAATTACCTCATCTGTCCAGGGGGAGGCACTAGATGCTACATGCATTTCCAGCAAAACCCCCACATTTCCTCGGCATCCCGCTCTAGGAGACACTCGGGGAAGACACGCCGGAGGGCTCCTAGGAGATCCGAGGCGCTGCAGACAGAGGACGGAACCTCGCCACACTCAGAATTCCGAAACGTGGCCGAGTGGGTGGGGGAGGTTTGGGGCCGCATTCCACGCATCTGCCTGGTTTCACAGGTGTTCCGTGGCAGGGGAATTCCGCTAATTTCCTCATCTATACAGGGGGAGGCACTAGATGCTACCTGCATTTCCTGCCCAATCCCCCGCCTTCCCCGAAGCCCGCACTAAGAGACACTCGCGGAAGTCACGGGGAGGGCTCCTAGGAGATCCCAGGCGCTGCAGACAGAAGACGGAAACTCGCCAACCTCAGAATTCCGGAACGCGGCCGAGTGGGTGGGGGAGTTTTGGACCGCCATCCTCGCATCTGCCTGGTGTCACAGGTGTTCCCTGGCAGGGGGAAATCCGCTATTACCTCATCTGTCCAGGGGGAGGCACTAGATTCTACCTGCATTTCCAGCCAACCGCCGACTTTCCCTGGCAGCCCGCACTAGGAGACACTCGGGGAAGACACGCGGAGTGCTCCTAGGAGATCCCAGGCGCTGCAGACAGAGGACGGAACCTCGCCACACTCAGAATTCCGAAACGTGGCCGAGTGGGTGGGGGAGGTTTGGGGCCGCCATCCACGCAGCTGCCTGGTTTCACAGGTGTTCCCTGGCAGGGGGAATTCCGCTAATTACCTCATCTATACAGGGGGAGGCACTAGATGCTACCTGCATTTCCAGCCCAACCCCCGCATTTCCCCGGCATCCCGCACTAGGAGACACTCGGGGAAGACACGCGGAGGGCTCCTAGGAGATCCCAGGCGCTGCAGACAGAGGACGGAACCTCGCCACACTCAGAATTCCGAAACGCGGCCGAGTGGGTGGGGGAGGTTTGGGGCCGCCCTCCTCGCAGCTGCCTGGTGTCACAGGTGTTCCCTGGCAGGGGGAAGTCCGCTAATTACCTCATCTGTCCAGGGGGAGGCACTAGATGCTACCTGCGTTTCCAGCACAACCCCCGCATATCCCGTCAGCCCGCACTAGGAGACACTCGGGGAAGACACGCGGAGGGCCCCTTTAAGATCCCAGGCTCTGCAGACAGAGGACGGATACTCGCCACACTCAGAATTCCGGAACGGGCCGAGTGGGTGGTGGAGGTTTGGTGCCGCCCTCCTCACAGCTGCCTGGTGTCACAGTTGTTCCTTGGCAGGGGGAAGACCGCTAATTACATGATCTGTCCAGGGGGAGGCACTAGATGCTACCTGCAATTTCCAGCCCAACACCCGCCTTTCCCCGGCATCCCGCACTAAGGAGACACTCGGGGAAGACACGCGGAAGGCTCCCAGGAGATCCCAGGCGCTGCAGACAGAGGACGGAACCTCGCCACACTCAGAATTCCGGAACGTGGCCGAGTGGGTGGGGGAGTTTTGGGACCGCCATCCTCGCATCTGCCTGGTGTCACAGGTGTTCCCTGGCAGGGGGAAGTCCGCTAATTACCTCATCTATACAGGGGGAGGCACTAGATGCTACCTGCATTTCCAGCCCAACCCCCGCATTTCCCCGGCATCCCGCACTAGGAGACACTCGGGGAAGACACACGGAGGGCTCCTAGGAGATCCCAGGCGCTGCAGACAGAGGACGGACCTCGCCACACTCAGAATTCCGAAACGCGGCCGAGTGGGTGGGGGAGGTTTGGGGCCGCCCTCCTCGCAGCTGCCTGGTGTCACAGGTGTTCCCTGGCAGGGGGAAGTCCGCTAATTACCTCATCTGTCCACGGGGAGGCACTAGATGCTACCTGCATTTCCAGCCCTACGCCCCGCCTTTCCCCGTCAGCCCGCACTAGGAGACACTCGGGGAAGACACGCAGAGTGCTCCAAGGAGATCCCAGGCCCTGCAGACAGAGGACGGATCCTCGCCACACTCAGAATTCCGAAACGCGTCCGAGTGGTTGGGGGAGGTTTGGGGCCACCCTCCTCGCAGCTGCCTGGTGTCACAGGTGTTCCCTGGCAGGGGGAAGTCCGCTAATTACCTCATCTATACAGGGGGAGGCACTAGATGCTTCCTGCATTTCCAGTCCACCCCCAACTGTCCCCGGCAGCCCGCACTAGGAGACACTCGGGGAAGACACGTGGAGGGCTCCTAAGTTATCCCGGGCGCTGCAGACAGAGGACGGAACCTCGCCACACTCAGAATTCCGAAACGCGTCCGAGTGGGTGGGGGAGGTTTGGGGCCGCCCTCCACGCAGCTGCCTGGTGTCACAGGTGTTCCCTGGCAGGGGGAAGTCCGCTAATTACTTCATCTGTCCAGGGGGAGGCACTAGATGCTACCTGCATTTCCAGCCCAACTCCCGCCTTTCCCCGGCAGCCCGCACTAGGAGACACTCGGGGAAGTCACGCGGAGGGCTCCTAATATATCCCAGGCGCTGCAGACATAGGACGGAACCTCGACACACTCAGAATTCCGAAACGCGGCCGAGTGGGTGGGGGAGATTTGGGGCCGCCCTCCACGAATCTGCCTGTTGTCACAGGTGTTCCCTGGCATGGGGAATTCCGCTAATTACCTCATCTGTCCAGGGGGAGGCACTAGATGCTACCTGCATTTCCAGCAAAACCCCCGCATTTCCTCGGCAGCCCGCGCTAGTAGACACTCGGTGAAGACAAGCGGAGGGCTCCTAGGAGATCCCAGGCGCTGCAGACAGAGGACGGAACCTCGCCACACTCAGAATTCCGAAACGCGTCCGAGTGGGCGGGGAGGTTTGGGGCAGCCCTCCACGCAGCTGCCTGGTGTCACAGGTGTTCCCTGGCAGGGGGATGTCCGCTAATTACCTCATCTGTCCAGGGGATGGCACTAGATGCTACCTGCATTTCCAGCCCAACCCCCGCCTTTCCCCGGCAGCCCGCACTAGGAGACACTCGAGGAAAACACGCGGAGGGCTCCTAGGGGATCCCAGGCGCTGCAGTCAGAGGACGGAACCTCGCCACACTCAGAATTCCGAAACGCGGGCGAGTGGTTGGGGGAGGTTTGGGACGGCCCTCCACGAAGCTGCCTGGTGTCACAGGTGTTCCCTGGCAGGAGGAAGTTTCCTTATTACCTCATAAGTCCAGGGGATGGCACTAGATGCTACCTGCATTTCCAGCCCAACCCCCGAATTTCCCCGGCAGCCCGCAATAGGAGACACTCGGGGAGGACACGTGGAGGGCTCCTAAGTTATCCCAGGCGCTGCAGACAGAGGAAGGAACCTCGCCACACTCAGAATTCCGAAACGCGGCCGAGTGGGTGGGGGAGGTTTGGGTCCGCCCTCCACGCAGCTGCCTGGTGTCACAGGTGTTCCCTGGCAGGAGGAAGTCCGCTAATTACCTCATCTGTCCAGGGGGAGGCACTAGATGCTACCTGCATTTCCAGCCCAACCCCCGCATTTCCCCGGCATCCCGCACTAGGAGACACTCGGGGAAGACACGCGGATGGATCCTAGGAGATCCCAGGCGCTGCAGACAGAGGACGGAACCTCGCCACACTCAGAATTCCGAAACGCGGCCGAATGGTTGGGGGAGGTTTGGGGCCGCCTACCACGAAGCTGCCTGGTGTCACAGGTGTTCACTGGCAGGGGGAATTCCGCTAATTACCTCATCTGTCCAGGGGGAGGCACTAGATGCTACATGCATTTCCAGCAAAACCCCCACATTTCCTCGGCATCCCGCTCTAGGAGACACTCGGGGAAGACACGCGGAGTGCTCCTAGGAGATCCCAGGCGCTGCAGACAGAGGACGGAACCTCGCCACACTCAGAATTCCGAAACGTGGCCGAGTGTGTGGGGGAGGTTTGGGGCCGCATTCCACGCAGCTGCCTGGTTTCACAGGTGTTCCGTGGCAGGGGGAATTCCGCTAATTTCCTCATCTATACAGGGGGAGGCACTAGATGCTACCTGCATTTCCTGCCCATCCCCCGCCTTCCCCGGAAGCCCGCACTAAGAGACACTCGCGGAAGTCACGGGGAGGGCTCCTAGGAGATCCCAGGCGCTGCAGACAGAAGACGGAAACTCGCCAACCTCAGAATTCCGGAACGCGGCCGAGTGGGTGGGGGAGTTTTGGGACCGCCATCCTCGCATCTGCCTGGTGTCACAGGTGTTCCCTGGCAGGGGGAAATCCGCTAATTACCTCATCTGTCCAGGGGGAGGCACTAGATTCTACCTGCATTTCCAGCCCAACCGCCGACTTTCCCTGGCAGCCCGCACTAGGAGACACTCGGGGAAGACACGCGGAGTGCTCCTAGGAGATCCCAGGCGCTGCAGACAGAGGACGGAACCTCGCCACACTCAGAATTCCGAAACGCGGCCGAGTGGGTGGGGGAGGTTTGGGGCCGCCCTCCTCGCAGCTGCCTGGTGTCACAGGTGTTCCCTGGCAGGGGGAAGTCCGCTAATTACCTCATCTGTCCAGGGGGAGGCACTAGATGCTACCTGCGTTTCCAGCACAACCCCCGCCTATCCCGTCAGCCCGCACTAGGAGACACTCGGGGAAGACACGCGGAGGGCCCTTTAAGATCCCAGGCTCTGCAGACAGAAGACGGATACTCGCCACACTCAGAATTCCGGAACGGGCCGAGTGGGTGGTTGGAGGTTTGGTGCCGCCCTCCTCACAGCTGCCTGGTGTCACAGTTGTTCCTTGGCAGGGGGAAGACCGCTAATTACATGATCTGTCAAGGGGGAGGCACTAGATGCTACCTGAATTTCCAGCCCAACACCCGCCTTTCCCCGGCATCCCGCACAAGGAGACACTCGGGGAAGACACGCGGAAGGCTCCCAGGAGATCCCAGGCGCTGCAGACAGAAGACGGAACCTCGCCACCCTCAGAATTCCGGAACGCGGCCGAGTGGGTGGGGGAGTTTTGGGACCGCCATCCTCGCATCTGCCTGGTGTCACAGGTGTTCCCTGGCAGGGGGAAGTCCGCTAATTACCTCATCTATACAGGGGGAGGCACTAGATGCTACCTGCATTTCCAGCCCAACCCCCGCATTTCCCCGGCATCCCGCCCTAGGAGACACTCGGGGAAGACACACGGAGGGCTCCTAGGAGATCCCAGGCGCTGCAGACAGAGGACGGACCTCGCCACACTCAGAATTCCGAAACGCGGCCGAGTGGGTGGGGGAGGTTTGGGGCCGCCCTCCTCGCAGCTGCCTGGTGTCACAGGTGTTCCCTGGCAGGGGGAAGTCCGCTAATTACCTCATCTGTCCAGGGGGAGGCACTAGATGCTACCTGCATTTCCAGCCCAACCCCCGACATTCCCAGGCAGCCCGCACTAGGAGACACTCGGGGAAGTCACGCGAAGGGCTCCTAAGTTATCCCAGGCGCTGCAGACAGAGGATGGAACCTCGCCACACTCAGAATTCCGAAACGCGGCCGAGTGGGTGGGGGAGGTTTGGGGCCGCCCTCCACGCAGCTGCCTGGTGTCACAGGTGTTCCCTGGCAGGGGGAAGTCCGCTAATTACCTCATCTGTCCAGGGGATGGCACTAGATGCTACCTGCATTTCCAGCCCAACCCCCGACATTCCCAGGCAGCCCGCACTAGGAGACACTCGGGGAAGACACGTGGAGGGCTCCTAAGTTATCCCAGGCGCTGCAGACAGAGGACGGAACCTCACCATACTCAGAATTCCGAAACGCGTCCGAGTGGGTGGGGCAGGTTTGGGGCCGACCCCCACGGAACTGCCTGAATTTCACAGGTGTTCACTGGCTGGGGAATTCCGCTAAATACCTCATCTGTCCAGGGGGAGGCACTAGATGCTACCTGCATTTCCAGCACAACCCCCGCATTTCCCCGTCAGCCCGCACTAGGAGACATTCGGGGAAGTCACGCGGAGGGCTCCTAAGATATCTCAGGCGCTGCAGACAGAGGAAGGAACCTCGCCACACTCAGAATTCTGAAACGCGGCCGAGTGGGTGAGGGAGGTTTGGGGCCGCCATCCACGCAGCTGCCTGGTGTCACATGTGTTCCCTGGCAGGGGGAACTCCGCTAATTACCTCATCTGTCCAGGGGGAGGCACTAGATGCTACCTGCATTTCCAGCCCAACCCCCAACTGTCCCCGGCAGCCCGCACTAGGAGACACTCGGGGAAGACACGTGGAGGGCTCCTAAGTTATCCCAGGCGCTGCAGACAGAGGACGGAACCTCACCACACTCAGAATTCCGAAACGCGTCCGAGTGGGTGGGGGAGGTTTGGGTCCGACCCCCACGGAACTGCCTGGTGTCACAGGTGTTCCCTGCCAGGGGGAAGTCCGCTAATTACCTCATCTGTCCAGGGGGAGGCACTAGATGCTACCTGCATTTCCAGCCCAACCCCCGACTTTCCCCGGCATCCCGCACTAGGAGACACTCGTGGAAGACACGCGGATGGATCCTAGGAGATCCCAGGCGCTGCAGACAGAGGACGGAACCTCGCCACACTCAGAATTCCGAAACGCGGCCGAGTGGTTGGGGGAGGATTTGGGGCCGCCTACCACGAAGCTGCCTGGTGTCACAGGTGTTCCCTGGCAGGGGAATTCCGCTAATTACCTCATCTGTCCAGGGGGAGGCACTAGATGCTACCATGCATTTCCAGCCAAACCCCCACATTTCCTCCGGCAGCCCGCACTAGGAGACACTCGGGGAAGACATGCGGAGGGCTCCTAGGAGATCCCAGGCGCTGCAGACAGAGGACGGAACCTCGCCACACTCAGAATTCCGAAACGCGGCCGAGTGGGTGGGTGAGGTTTGGGGCCTACCCTCCACGCAGCTGCCTGGTGTCACAGGTGTTCCCTGGCAGGGGGAATTCCGCTAATTACCTCATCTGTCCAGGGGGAGGCACTAGATTCTACCTGCATTTCAGCCCTAACCCCCGCCTTTCCCCGGCAGCCCGCACTAAGGAGACACTCGGGGAAGACACGCGGAAGGGCTCCTAGGAGATCCCAGGCGCTGCAGACAGAGGACGGAACCTCGCCACACTCAGAATTCCGAAACGCGGCCGAGTGGGTGGGGGAGTATTGGGGCCGCCCTCCACGCAGCTGCCTGGTGTCACAGGTGTTCCCTGGCAGTGGGAATTCCGCTAATTACCTCATCTGTCCAGGGGGAGGCACTAGATTCTACCTGCATTACCAGCCCAACCCCCGAATTTCCCCGGCATCCCTCACTAGGAGACACTCGGGGAAGACACGCGGAGGGATCCTAGGAGATCCCAGGCGCTGCAGACAGAGGACGGAACCTCGCCACACTCAGAATTCCGAAACGCGTCCGAGTGGGCGGGGAGGTTTGGGGCCGCCCTCCACGCAGCTGCCTGGTGTCACAGGTGTTCCCTGGCAGGGGGATGTCCGCTAATTACCTCATCTGTCCAGGGGATGGCACTAGATGCTACCTGCATTTCCAGCACAACCCCCGCCTTTCCCCGGCAGCCCGCACTAGGAGACACTCGAGGAAAACACGCGGAGGGCTCCTAGGGGATCCCAGGCGCTGCAGTCAGAGGACGGAACCTCGCCACACTCAGAATTCCGAAACGCGGGCGAGTGGTTGGGGGAGGTTTGGGACGGCCCTCCACGAAGCTGCCTGGTGTCACAGGTGTTCCCTGGCAGGAGGAAGTTTCCTTATTACCTCATAAGTCCAGGGGATGGCACTAGATGCTACCTGCATTTCCAGCCCAACCCCCGAATTTCCCCGGCAGCCCGCAATAGGAGACACTCGGGGAGGACACGTGGAGGGCTCCTAAGTTATCCCAGGCGCTGCAGACAGAGGAAGGAACCTCGCCACACTCAGAATTCCGAAACGCGGCCGAGTGGGTGGGGGAGGTTTGGGTCCGCCCTCCACGCAGCTGCCTGGTGTCACAGGTGTTCCCTGGCAGGAGGAAGTCCGCTAATTACCTCATCTGTCCAGGGGGAGGCACTAGATGCTACCTGCATTTCCAGCCCAACCCCCGCATTTCCCCGGCATCCCGCACTAGGAGACACTCGGGGAAGACACGCGGATGGATCCTAGGAGATCCCAGGCGCTGCAGACAGAGGACGGAACCTCGCCACACTCAGAATTCCGAAACGCGGCCGAATGGTTGGGGGAGGTTTGGGGCCGCCTACCACGAAGCTGCCTGGTGTCACAGGTGTTCACTGGCAGGGGGAATTCCGCTAATTACCTCATCTGTCCAGGGGGAGGCACTAGATGCTACATGCATTTCCAGCAAAACCCCCACATTTCCTCGGCATCCCGCTCTAGGAGACACTCGGGGAAGACACGCGGAGGGCTCCTAGGAGATCCCAGGCGCTGCAGACAGAGGACGGAACCTCGCCACACTCAGAATTCCGAAACGTGGCCGAGTGGGTGGGGGAGGTTTGCGGCCGCATTCCACGCAGCTGCCTGGTTTCACAGGTGTTCCGTGGCAGGGGGAATTCCGCTAATTTCCTCATCTATACAGGGGGAGGCACTAGATGCTACCTGCATTTCCTGCCCATCCCCGCCTTCCCCGGAAGCCCGCACTAAGAGACACTCGCGGAAGTCACGGGGAGGGCTCCTAGGAGATCCCAGGCGCTGCAGACAGAAGACGGAAACTCGCCAACCTCAGAATTCCGGAACGCGGCCGAGTGGGTGGGGGAGTTTTGGGACCGCCATCCTCGCATCTGCCTGGTGTCACAGGTGTTCCCTGGCAGGGGGAAATCCGCTAATTACCTCATCTGTCCAGGGGGAGGCACTAGATTCTACCTGCATTTCCAGCCCAACCGCCGACTTTCCCTGGCAGCCCGCACTAGGAGACACTCGGGGAAGACACGCTGAGTGCTCCTAGGAGATCCCAGGCGCTGCAGACAGAGGACGGAACCTCGCCACACTCAGAATTCCGAAACGTGGCCGAGTGGGTGGGGGAGGTTTTTGGCCGCATACCACGCAGCTGCCTGGTTTCACAGGTGTTCCGTGGCAGGGGGAATTCCGCTAATTTCCTCATCTATACAGGGGGAGGCACTAGATGCTACCTGCATTTCCAGCCCAACCCCCGCATTTCCCCGGCATCCCGCACTAGGAGACACTCGGGGAAGACACGCGGAGGGCTCCTAGGAGATCCCAGGCGCTGCAGACAGAGGACGGAACCTCGCCACACTCAGAATTCCGAAACGCGGCCGAGTGGGTGGGGGAGGTTTGGGGCCGCCCTCCTCGCAGCTGCCTGGTGTCACAGGTGTTCCCTGGCAGGGGGAAGTCCGCTAATTACCTCATCTGTCCAGGGGGAGGCACTAGATGCTACCTGTGTTTCCAGCACAACCCCCGCCTATCCCGTCAGCCCGCACTAGGAGACACTCGGGGAAGACACGCGGAGGGCCCCTTTAAGATCCCAGGCTCTGCAGACAGAAGACGGATACTCGCCACACTCAGAATTCCGGAACGGGCCGAGTGGGTGGTTGGAGGTTTGGTGCCGCCCTCCTCACAGCTGCCTGGTGTCACAGTTGTTCCTTGGCAGGGGGAAGACCGCTAATTACATGATCTGTCAAGGGGGAGGCACTAGATGCTACCTGAATTTCCAGCCCAACACCCGCCTTTCCCCGGCATCCCGCACAAGGAGACACTCGGGGAAGACACGCGGAAGGCTCCCAGGAGATCCCAGGCGCTGCAGACAGAAGACGGAACCTCGCCACCCTCAGAATTCCGGAACGCGGCCGAGTGGGTGGGGGAGTTTTGGGACCGCCATCCTCGCATCTGCCTGGTGTCACAGGTGTTCCCTGGCAGGGGGAAGTCCGCTAATTACCTCATCTATACAGGGGGAGGCACTAGATGCTACCTGCATTTCCAGCCCAACCCCCGCATTTCCCCGGCATCCCGCACTAGGAGACACTCGGGGAAGACACACGGAGGGCTCCTAGGAGATCCCAGGCGCTGCAGACAGAGGACGGACCTCGCCACACTCAGAATTCCGAAACGCGGCCGAGTGGGTGGGGGAGGTTTGGGGCCGCCCTCCTCGCAGCTGCCTGGTGTCACAGGTGTTCCCTGGCAGGGGGAAGTCCGCTAATTACCTCATCTGTCCAGGGGGAGGCACTAGATGCTACCTGCATTTCCAGCCCAACCCCCGCCTTTCCTCGGTAGCCCGCACTAGGATACACTCGGGGAAGTCACGTGGAGGGCTCCTAGGAGATCCCAAGCGCTGCAGACAGAGGACGGAACCTCGCCACACTCAGAATTCCGAAACGCGGCCGAGTCGTTGGGGGACGTTTGGGGCCGCACTCCACGCATCTGCCTGGTGTCACAGGTGTTCCCTGCCAGGGGGAAGTCCGCTAATTACCTCATCTGTACACGGGGAGGCACTAGATGCTACCGGCATTTCCAGCCCTCGCCCCGCATTTCCCCGTCAGCCCGCACTAGGAGACACTCGGGGAAGACACGCAGAGTGCTCCAAGGAGATCCCAGGCCCTGCAGACAGAGGACGGATCCTCGCCACACTCAGAATTCCGAAACGCGGCCGAGTGGTTGGGGGAGGTTTGGGGCCGCCCTCCTCGCAGCTGCCTGGTGTCACAGGTGTTCCCTGGCAGGGGGAAGTCCGCTAATTACCTCATCTGTACAGGGGAGGCACTAGATGCTACCTGCATTTCCAGCCAACCCCCAACTGTCCCCGGCAGCCCGCACTAGGAGACACTCGGGGAAGACACGCTGGAGGGCTCCTAGAGTATCCCAGGCGCTGCAGACAGAGGACGGAACCTCGCCACACTCAGAATTCCGAAACGCGTCCGAGTGGGTGGGGGAGGTTTGGGGGCCGCCCTCCACGCAGCTGCCTGGTGTCACAGGTGTTCCCTGGCAGGGGGAAGTCCGCTAATTACCTTCATCTGTCCAGGGGGAGGCACTAGATGCTACCTGCATTTCCAGCCCAACCCCCGCCTTTCCCCGGCAGCCCGCACTAGGAGACACTCGGGGAAGTCACGCGGAGGGCTCCTAATATATCCCAGGCGCTGCAGACATAGGACGGAACCTCGCCACACTCAGAATTCCGAAACGCGGCCGAGTGGGTGGGGGAGATTTGGGGCCGCCCTCCACGAATCTGCCTGTTGTCACAGGTGTTCCCTGGCATGGGGAATTCCGCTAATTACCTCATCTGTCCAGGGGGAGGCACTAGATGCTACCTGCATTTCCAGCAAAACCCCCGCATTTCCTCGGCAGCCCGCACTAGTAGACACTCGGTGAAGACAAGCGGAGGGCTCCTAGGAGATCCCAGGCGCTGCAGACAGAGGACGGAACCTCGCCACACTCAGAATTCCGAAACGCGGCCGAGTGGGTGGGGGAGGTTTGGGGCCGCCCTCCACGCAGCTGCCTGGTGTCACAGGTGTTCCCTGGCAGGGGGAATTCCGCTAATTACCTCATCTGTCCAGGGGAGGCACTAGATGCTACCTGCATTTCCAGCCCAACCCCCGCCTTTCCCCGGCAGCCCGCACTAGGAGACACTCGAGGAAGACACGCGGAGGGCTCCTAGGGGATCCCAGGCGCTGCAGACAGAGGACGGAACCTCGCCACACTCAGAATTCCGAAATGCGGGCGAGTGGTTGGGGGAGGTTTGGGACGGCCCTCCACGAAGCTGCCTGGTGTCAAAGGTGTTCCCTGGCAGGAGGAAGTTTCCTAATTACCTCATATGTCCAGGGGATGGCACTAGATGCTACCTGCATTTCCAGCCCAACCCCCGACTTTCCCCGGCAGCCCGCAATAGGAGACACTCGGGGAGGACACGTGGAGGGCTCCTAAGTTATCCCAGGCGCTGCAGACAGAGGAAGGAACCTCGCCACACTCAGAATTCCGAAACGCGGCCGAGTGGGTGGGGGAGGTTTGGGTCCGCCCTCCACGCAGCTGCCTGGTGTCACAGGTGTTCCCTGGCAGGAGGAAGTCCGCTAATTACCTCATCTGTCCAGGGGGAGGCACTAGATGCTACCTGCATTTCCAGCCCAACCCCCGCATTTCCCCGGCATCCCGCACTAGGAGACACTCGGGGAAGACACGCGGATGGATCCTAGGAGATCCCAGGCGCTGCAGACAGAGGACGGAACCTCGCCACACTCAGAATTCCGAAACGCGGCCGAATGGTTGGGGGAGGTTTGGGGCCGCCTACCACGAAGCTGCCTGGTGTCACAGGTGTTCACTGGCAGGGGGAATTCCGCTAATTACCTCATCTGTCCAGGGGGAGGCACTAGATGCTACATGCATTTCCAGCAAAACCCCCACATTTCCTCGGCATCCCGCTCTAGGAGACACTCGGGGAAGACACGCGGAGGGCTCCTAGGAGATCCCAGGCGCTGCAGACAGAGGACGGAACCTCGCCACACTCAGAATTCCGAAACGTGGCCGAGTGGGTGGGGGAGGTTTGGGGCCGCATTCCACGCAGCTGCCTGGTTTCACAGGTGTTCCGTGGCAGGGGGAATTCCGCTAATTTCCTCATCTATACAGGGGGAGGCACTAGATGCTACCTGCATTTCCTGCCCATCCCCCGCCTTCCCCGGAAGCCCGCACTAAGAGACACTCGCGGAAGTCACGGGGAGGGCTCCTAGGAGATCCCAGGCGCTGCAGACAGAAGACGGAAACTCGCCAACCTCAGAATTCCGGAACGCGGCCGAGTGGGTGGGGGAGTTTTGGGACCGCCATCCTCGCATCTGCCTGGTGTCACAGGTGTTCCCTGGCAGGGGGAAATCCGCTAATTACCTCATCTGTCCAGGGGGAGGCACTAGATTCTACCTGCAATTCCAGCCCAACCGCCGACTTTCCCTGGCAGCCCGCACTAGGAGACACTCGGGGAAGACACGCGGAGTGCTCCTAGGAGATCCCAGGCGCTGCAGACAGAGGATGGAACCTCGCCACACTCAGAATTCCGAAACGTGGCCGAGTGGGTGGGGGAGGTTTGGGGCCGCATTCCACGCAGCTGCCTGGTTTCACAGGTGTTCCGTGGCAGGGGGAATTCCGCTAATTTCCTCATCTATACAGGGGGAGGCACTAGATGCTACCTGCATTTCCAGCCCAACCCCCGCATTTCCCCGGCATCCCGCACTAGGAGACACTCGGGGAAGACACGCGGAGGGCTCCTAGGAGATCCCAGGCTCTGCAGACAGAGGACGGAACCTCGCCACACTCAGAATTCCGAAACGCGGCCGAGTGGGTGGGGGAGGTTTGGGGCCGCCCTCCTCGCAGCTGCCTGGTGTCACAGGTGTTCCCTGGCAGGGGGAATTCCGCTAATTACCTCATCTGTCCAGGGGGAGGCACTAGATGCTACCTGCGTTTCCAGCACAACCCCCGCCTATCCCGTCAGCCCGCACTAGGAGACACTCGGGGAAGACACGCGGAGGGCCCCTTTAAGATCCCAGGCTCTGCAGACAGAAGACGGATACTCGCCACACTCAGAATTCCGGAACGGGCCGAGTGGGTGGTTGGAGGTTTGGTGCCGCCCTCCTCACAGCTGCCTGGTGTCACAGTTGTTCCTTGGCAGGGGGAAGACCGCTAATTACATGATCTGTCAAGGGGGAGGCACTAGATGCTACCTGAATTTCCAGCCCAACACCCCGCCTTTCCCCGGCATCCCGCACAAGGAGACACTCGGGGAAGACACGCGGAAGGCTCCCAGGAGATCCCAGGCGCTGCAGACAGAAGACGGAACCTCGCCACCCTCAGAATTCCGGAACGCGGCCGAGTGGGTGGGGGAGTTTTGGGACCGCCATCCTCGCATCTGCCTGGTGTCACAGGTGTTCCCTGGCAGGGGGAAGTCCGCTAATTACCTCATCTATACAGGGGGAGGCACTAGATGCTACCTGCATTTCCAGCCCAACCCCGCATTTCCCCGGCATCCCCGCACTAGGAGACACTCGGGGAAGACACACGGAGGGCTCCTAGGAGATCCCAGGCGCTGCAGACAGAGGACGGACCTCGCCACACTCAGAATTCCGAAACGCGGCCGAGTGTGTGGGGGAGGTTTGGGGCCGCCCTCCTCGCAGCTGCCTGGTGTCACAGGTGTTCCCTGGCAGGGGGAAGTCCGCTAATTACCTCATCTGTCCAGGGGGAGGCACTAGATGCTACCCTGCATTTCCAGCCCAACCCCCGCCTTTCCTCGGTAGCCCGCACTAGGATTACACTCGGGGAAGTCACGTGGAGGGCTCCTAGGAGATCCCAAGCGCTGCAGACAGAGGACGGAACCTCGCAACACTCAGAATCCGAAACGCGGCCGAGTCGTTGGGGGAAGTTTGGGGGCCGCACTCCACGCATCTGGCCTGGTGTCACAGGTGTTCCCTGCCAGGGGGAAGTCCGCTAATTACCTCATCTGTACACGGGGAGGCCACTAGATGTACCGGCATTTCCAGCCCTCGCCCCGCATTTCCCCGTCAGCCAGCACTAGGAGACACTCGGGGAAGACACGCAGAGTGCTCCAAGGAGATCCCAGGCCCTGCAGACAGAGGACGGATCCTCGCCACACTCAGAATTCCGAAACGCGGCCGAGTGGTTGGGGGAGGTTTGGGGCCACCCTCCTCGCAGCTGCCTGGTGTCACAGGTGTTCCCTGGCAGGGGGAAGTCCGCTAATTACCTCATCTATACAGGGGGAGGCACTAGATGCTTCCTGCATTTCCAGTCCACCCCCAACTGTCCCCGGCAGCCCGCACTAGGAGACACTCGGGGAAGACACGTGGAGGGCTCCTAAGTTATCCCGGGCGCTGCAGACAAAGGACGGAATCTCGCCACACTCAGAATTCCGAAACGCGGTCCGAGTGGGTGGGGGAGGTTTGGGGCCGCCCTCCACGCAGCTGCCTGGTGTCACAGGTGTTCCCTGGCAGGGGGAAGTTCCGCTAATTACTTCATCTGTCCAGGGGGAGGCACTAGATGCTACCTGCATTTCCAGCCCAACTCCCGCCTTTCCCCGGCAGCCCGCACTAGGAGACACTCGGGGAAGTCACGCGGAGGGCTCCTAATATATCCCAGGCGCTGCAGACATAGGACGGAACCTCGACACACTCAGAATTCCGAAACGCGGCCGAGTGGGTGGGGGAGATTTGGGGCCGCCCTCCACGAATCTGCCTGTTGTCACAGGTGTTCCCTGGCATGGGAATTCCGCTAATTACCTCATCTGTCCAGGGGGAGGCACTAGATGCTACCTGCATTTCCAGCAAAACCCCCGCATTTCCTCGGCAGCCCGCGCTAGTAGACACTCGGTGAAGACAAGCGGAGGGCTCCTAGGAGATCCCAGGCGCTGCAGACAGAGGACGGAACCTCGCCACACTCAGAATTCCAAAACGCGGCCGAGTGGGTGGGGGAGGTTTGGGGCCTACCCCCACGGAACTGCCTGGTGTCACAGGTGTTCCCTGCCAGGGGGAAGTACGCTAATTACCTCATCTGTCCAGGGGGAGGCACTAGATGCTACCTGCATTTCCAGGCCAACCCCCGACTTTCCCCGGCATCCCCGCACTAGGAGACACTCGGGGAAGACACGCGGATGGATCCTAGGAGATCCCAGGCGCTGCAGACAGAGGACGGAACCTCGCCACTCTCAGAATTTCGAAACCGCGGCCGAGTGGTTGGGGGAGGTTTGGGGCCGCCTACCACGAAGCTGCCTGGTGTCACAGGTGTTCCCTGGCAGGGGAATTCCACTAATTACCTCATCTGTCCAGGGGGAGGCACTAGAATGCTACAGGCATTTCAGCAAAACCCCCACATTTCCTCGGCAGCCGCTCTAGGAGACACTC
>NC_045710.1:0-67271 GCF_009834535.1 Camelus ferus | reverse complement strand
TTTGCTGGAAATGCATGAGCATCTAGTGCCTCCCCCGGACAGATGAGTAATTAGCGGATTCCCCTGCCAGGGAACACCTGTGACACCAGGCAGCTGCGTGGATGCGACCCCAAACCTCCCCACCCACTCTCCGTTTCGGAATTCTGAGTGTGGCGAGGTTCGGTCCTGTGTCTGCAGAGCTGGTATCTCCTAGGATCCCTCCCGTATCTTCCCGAGTGTCTCCTAGTGCGGGCTGCAGGGTAAAGGCGGGGGTTGGGCTGGAAATGCAGTGCATCTGTGCCTCCCCCTGGACAGATGAGGTTTAGTAGCTGGACTTCCCCCGTGCCAGGGAACACCTGTGACACCAGACAGTGCGGTGCGGTGGTGGGCGGACACAAATCTCCCGCAACCACTCGGCGGCGTTTCGGAATTCTGAGTGTGGCGAGGTTCCGTCCTCTGGTTCGTGCAGCTCCTGGAATAAACCTAGGAGCCCTCCACGTGTCTTCCCCGAGTCTCCTATGCGGGCTGCGGGGAAATTCGGGGGTTGGGCTGGAACTGCTAGTAGCATCTAATGCCTACCCCTGGAGAGATGAGGTAATTAGCGGAATTCCTCCTCCTGCCAGGGAACACCTGTGACACTAGGCATCTGCGAGGAGGGCGGCCCAAAAACCTCCCACTCCCACTCGGCCGCTTTCCTCAATTCTGAATGTGGCGAGGTTCCGTCCTCTGTCTGCAGCGCCTGGATCTCCTAGGAGCCCTCCGCGTGTCTTCCCCGAGTGTCTCCTTGTGCGGGCTGCCGGGGAAAGGCGGGGGTTGGGCTGGAAATGCAGGTAGCATCTAGTGCCTCCCCTGGACAAATGAGGTTATAGCGGACTTCCCCCTGCCAGTGAACACCTGTGGGACACCAGGCAGCTGCGTGGGGTAGGCCCCAAACCTCCCCCACCCCTCGGCTGCGTTTTCGGAATTCTGGTGGGCGAGGTTCCGTCTCTGTCTGCAGCGCCTGGGATCTCCTAGAGGCCCTCCGCGTGTCTTCCCCGAGTGTCTCCTTGCAGGCTGCCGAGGAAATGCGGGGGTTTTGCTAGAAATGCATGTAGCATCTATGCCTCCCCTGGACAGATGATGTAATTAGCGGATTCCCCTGCCAGGGAACACCTGTGACACCAGGCAGCTGCGTGGAAGGGCGGCCCAAACTCCCCCCAACCCACTCGGCCGCGTTTCGGAATTCTGAGTGTGGCGAGGTTCGTCCTCTGTCTGCAGCGCCTGGGATCTCCTAGGAGCCCTTCCGCGTGTCTTCCCCGAGTGTCTCCTAGTGCGGGCTGCCGGGGAAAGGAGGGGGTTGGGCTGGAAATGCAGGTAGCATCTAGTGCCTCCCCTGGACAGATGAGGTAATTAGCGGACTCCCCTGCCAGGGAACACCTGTGACACCAGGCAGCTCCGTGGAGGGCGGGCCCAAACCTTCCCCCACCCACTCGGCCGCGTTTCGGAATTCTGAGTGTGGCGAGGTTCCGTCCTCTGTCTGCAGCGCCTGGGATCTCCTAGTAGCCCTCCCGATGTCGTCCTCGAGTGTCTCCTAGTGCTGGCTGCCGGGGAAAGGCGGGGGTTGGGCTGGAAATGCAGGTAGCATCTAGTGCCTCCCCTGGACAGATGAGGTAATTAGCGGAATTCCCCCTGCCAGGGAACACCTGTGACACAAGGCAGCTTCGTTGGAGGGCGGCCCCAAACCTCCCCCACCCACTCGGCCCGCGTTTCGGAATTCTGAGTGTGGCGAGGTTCCGTCCTCTGTCTGCAGCGCTTGGGATCTCCTAGGAGCCCTCCGCGTGTCTTCCCGAGTGTCTCCTAGTGGCGGGCTACGGAGGAAAGGCTGGGGTTTGGCTGGAAATGCAGGTAGCATCTAGTGCCTCCCCCTGGACAGATGAGGTAGTTAGCGGAATGTTCCCCCTGCCAGGGAACACCTGTGACACCAGGCAGCTACGTGGAGGGGCGGCCCCAAACTCCCCCACCCACTTCGGCCGCGTTTCGGAATTCTGAGTGTGGCGAGGATCCGTCCTCTGTCTGCAGCGACCTGGGATCTCCTAGGAGCCCTCGCGTGTCTTCCCGAGTATCTCATAGTGCGGGCTGACGGGGAAAGGCGGGGCTTGGTCTGGAAATGCCGGTAGCATCTACTACCTCCCCCTGTACTGATGAGGTAATTAGCGGAATTCCCCCTGCCAGGGAACAACTGGGACAACAGGCAGCCTCGTGGAGGGCGGCCCCAATCCTCCCGCACCCACTCGGGCGCGTTTTGGAATTCTGAGTGTGGAGAGGTTCCGTCCTCTGTCTGCATAGCCTGGGATCTCCTAGGAGCCTTCTGCGTGTCTTCCCCGAGTGTCTCCTATTGCGGGCTGCCGGGGAATGTCGGGGATTGTGCTGGAAATGCAGGTAGCATCTAGTGCCTCCCCCTGGACAGATGAGGTAATTAGCGGAATTCCCCCTGCCAGGGAACACCTATGACACCAGGCAGCTCCGTGGAGTGCGGCCCCAAATTTTCCCCACCCACTCGGCCGCGTTTCGGAATTCTGAGTGTGGCGAGGTTCCGTCCTGTGTCTGCAGCGCTTGGGATCTCCTAGGAGCCCTCCGCGTGTCTTCCCTGAGTGTCTCCTAGTGCGGACTACCGAGGAAAGGCGGGGGTTTGGCTGGAAATGCAGGTAGCATCTAGTGCCTCCCCCTGGACCGATGAGGTAATTAGCGGAATTCCCCCTGCCAGGGAACACCTGTGACACAAGGCAGTTCCGTGGGGTGCGGCCCCAAACTTTCCCCACCCAATCGGCCTCGTTTCGGAATTCTGAGTGTGGCGAGGTTCCGTCCTCTGTCTGCAGCACCTGGGATCTCCTAGGAGCCCTCCGCGTGTCTTCCCCGAGTGTCTCCTAGTGCGGGCTGCCGAGGAAATGCGGGGGTTTTGCTGGAAATGCATGTAGCATCTACTGCCTCACCCTGGACAGATGAGGTAATTAGCGGACATCCCCCTGCCAGGGAACACCTTTGACACCAGGCAGCTGCGTGGAGTGCGGCCCCAAACCTCCCCCACCCACTCGGCCGCGTTTCGGAATTCTGAGTGTGCCGAGGTTCCGTCCTCTGTCTGCAGCGCCTGGGATCTCCTAGGAGCCCTCCGCGTGTCGTTTCCGAGTGTCTCCTAGTGCGGGCTGCAGGGAAATGCGGGGTTTGGTGTGGAAATGCTGGTAGCATCTAGTGCCTCTCCCCTGGACAGATGAGGTAATTAGCGGAATTCCCCCTGCCAGTGAAAACCTGTGACACCAGGCAGCTGCGTGGGGGGCAGCCCTAAACCTTCCCCACCCACACGGGTGCGTTCCAGAATTCTGAGAGTGGCGAGGTTCCGTCCTCTGTCTGCAGCGCCTGGGATCCCCTAGGAGCCCTCCGCGAGTCTTCTTCGAGTGTATCCTAGTGCGGGCTGCAGGGGAAAGGCGGGGGCTGGGCTGGAAATGCAGGTAGCATCTAGTGCCTCCCCCTGGACAAATGAGGTATTTAGCGGAATTCACCCTGCCAGGGAACACCTGTGACACCACGCAGCTGCCTGGACGGCGGCCCCAAAACTCCCCCACACACTCGGCCGCGTTTCGGAATTCTGAGTGTGGCGAGGTTCCGTCCTCTGTTTGCAGCGCCTGGGATCTCCTAGGAGCCCTCCGCGTGTCTTCCCCGAGTGTCTCATAGTGCGGGCCGCCGGGGAAATGCGTGGGTGGGGCTGGTAATGCAGGTAGCATCTAGTGCCTCCCTCTGGACAGATGAGGTAATTAGCGGACTTCCCCCTGCCAGTGAACACCTGTGACACCAGGCCGCTGCGTGGAGTTCGGCCCCAAAACTCCCCCAACCAATCGGCCTCGTTTCGGAATTCTGAGTGTGGCGAGGTTCCGTCCTCTGTCTGCAGCGCCTGGGATCTCCTAGGAGACCTCCGCGTGTCTTCTTCGAGTGTCTCCTAGTGCGGGATGCCGAGGAATTGCGGGGGTTTGCTGGAAATGCAGGTAGCATCTAGTGCCTCCCCCTGGACAGATGAGGTAATTAGCGGAATTCCCCCTGCCAGGGAACACCTGTGACACCAGGCAGCTGCGTGGAGGGCGGCCCCAAAACTCCCCAACCCACTTGGCCGCGTTTCGGAATTCTGAGTGTGGCGAGGTTCGGTCCTCTATTTGCAGCGCCTGGGATCTCCTAGGATCCTTCTGCGTGTCTTCCCCGAGAGTGTCCTACTGAGGGCTGACGGGGAAAGGCGGGGGTAGGGATGGAAATGCAGGTAGCATCTAGTGCCTCCCCATGGACAGATGAGGTAATTAGCGGAGTTCCCCCTGTCAGGGAACACCTGTGACACCAGGCAGCTGCGTGGAGATCAGCCCCAAAACTCCCCCACCCACTCGGCCGCGTTTCGGAATTCTGAGTGTGGCGAGGTTCCGTCCTCTGTCTGCAGCGCCTGGTATCTCCAAGGAGCCCTCTGCGTATCTTCCCCGAGTGTCTCCTAATGCGGGCTGCAGGGTAAAGGCGGGGGTTGGGCTGGAAATGCAGGTAGCATCTAATGCCTCCCCCTGGACAGATGAGGTATTTAGCGGACTTCCCCTGCCAGGGAACACCTGTGACACCAGGCAGCTGCGTGGGGGTAGGCCCCAAAACTCCCCCAACCAATCGGCCTCGTTTCGGAATTCTGAGTGTGGCGAGGTTCCGTCCTCTGTCTGCAGCGCCTGGGATCTCCTAGGAGCCCTCCGCGTGTCTTCCCCGAGTGTCTCATAGTGCGGGCTGTCGGGGAAAGGCGGGGGTTGGGCTGGAAATGCAGGCAGCATCTAGTGCCTCCCCCTGGACAGATGAGGTATTTAGCGGAACTCCCCCTGCCAGGGAACACCTGTGACAACAGGCAGCTCCGTGGAGTGCGGCCTCAAACTTTCCCCACCCACTCGGCCGCGTTTCGGAATTCTGAGTGTGGCGAGGTTCCGTCCTCTGTCTGCAGCGCCTGGGATATCCTAGGAGCCCTCAGCGTGTCTTCCCCGAGTGTCTCCTAGTGCGGGCTGCCGGGGAAATTCTGGGGTTGGGCTAGAAATGCAGGTAGCATCTAGTGCCTCCTCATGGACATATGAGATATTTAGCGGAATTCCCCCTCCAGGGAACACCTGTGACAACAGGCATCTGCGTGGAGGGTGGCCCCAAAACTCCCCAACCCACTCGGCCGCGTTTCGGAATTCTGAGTGTGGCGATGTTCCGTCCTCAGTCTGCAGCGCCTGGGATATCCTAGGAGCCCTCAGCGTATCTTCCCCGAGTGTCTCCTAGTGCGGGCTGCCGGGGAAATGCGGGGGTTGTGCTGGAAATGCAGGTAGCATCTAGTGCCTCCCCCTGGACATATGAGATATTTAGCGGAATTCCCCCTCCAGGGAACACCTGTGACAACAGGCAGCTGCGTGGAGTTCAGCCCCAAACCTCCCCCACCCACTCGGCCGCGTTTCGGAATTCTGAGTGTGGCGAGGTTCCGTCCTCTGTCTGCAGCGCCTGGGATCTCCTAGGAGCCCTCCGCGTGTCTTCCCCGAGTGTCTCATATTGCGGGCTGTCGGGGAAATGCGGGGGTTGTTCTGGAAATGCAGGTAGCATCTAATGCCTACCCCTGGACATATGAGGTAATTAGCGGACTTCCCCCTGCCAGGGAACACCTGTGACACAAGGCAGCTTCGTGTTGGGCGGCCCCAAACCTCCCCCACCCTCTCGGCCGTGATTCGGAATTCTGAGTGTGGCGAGGTTCCGTCCTCTGTCTGCACCGGCTGGGTTCTCCTAGGATCCCTCTGCGTGTCTTCCACGAGTGTCTCCTAGTGCGTGATGCCGGGGAAAGTCGGGGGTTGTGCTGGAAATTTAGGTAGCATCTAGTGCCTCCCGCTGGACAGATGAGGTAATTAGCGGAGTTCCCCCTGTCAGGGAACACCTGTGACACCAGGCAGCTGCGTGGAGATCAGCCCCAAAACTCCCCCACCCACTCGGCCGCGTTTCGGAATTCTGAGTGTGGCGAGGTTCCGTCCTCTGTCTGCAGCGCCTGGTATCTCCATGGAGCCCTCTGCGTATCTTCCCCGAGTGTCTCCTAGTGCGGGCTGCAGGGTAAAGGCGGGGGTTGGGCTGGAAATGCAGGTAGCATCTAGTGCCTCCCCCTGGACAGATGAGGTATTTAGCGGACTTCCCCCTGCCAGGGAACACCTGTGACACCAGGCAGCTGCGTGGTGGGCGGACACAAATCTCCCGCACCCACTCGGCCGCTTTTCGGAATTCTGAGTGTGGCGAGGTTCCGTCCTCTTTCTGCAGCAACTGGGATCTCCTAGGAGCCTTCCCCGTGTCTTCCCCGAGTGTCTCCTAGTGCGGGCTGCCAGCGAAAGTCAGCGGTTGGGCTGGAAAAGCAGGTAGCATCTAGTGCCTCCCCCGGGACAGATGAGGTAATTTGCGGAATTCCCCCTGCCCGGGAACACCTGTGACACCAGGCAGCTGCGTGGAGGGCGGACGTAAACCTCCCCACCCATTTGGCCGCGTTTCGGAATTCTGAGTGTGGCGAGGTTCCGTCCTCTGTCTGCAGTGCCTGGGATCTCCTAGGAGCCCTCCGCGTGTCTTCCCCGAGTATCTCATAGTGTGGGCTGACGGGGAAATGCGGGGGTTGGGCTGGAAATGCAGGTAGCATCTAGTGCCTCCCCCTGGACAGATGAGGTAATTAGCGGACTTTCCACTGCCAGGGAACACCTGTGAAACCAGGCAGCCTCGTGGAGGGCGGCCCCAATCCTCCCGCACCCACTCGGCCGCGTTTCGGAATTCTGAGTGTGCCGAGGTTCCGTCCTCTGTCTGCAGCGCCTGGGATCTCCTAGGATCCTTCTGCGTGTCTTCCCCGAGAGTGTCCTACTGCGGGCTGACGGGGAAAGGCGGGGGTTGGGCTGTAAATGCAGGTAGCATCTAGTGCCTCCCCATGGACAGATGAGGTAATTAGCGGAGTTCCCCCTGTCAGGGAACACCTGTGACACCAGGCAGCTGCGTGGAGATCAGCCCCAAAACTCCCCCACCCATTTGGCCGCGTTTCGGAATTCTGAGTGTGGCGAGGTTCCGTCCTCTGTCTGCAGTGCCTGGGATCTCCTAGGAGCCCTCCGCGTGTCTTCCCCGAGTATCTCATAGTGTGAGCTGACGGGGAAATGCGGGGGTTGGGCTGGAAATGCAGGTAGCATCTAGTGCCTCCCCCTGGACAGATGAGGTAATTAGCGGACTTCCCACTGCCAGGGAACACCTGTGAAACCAGGCAGACTCGTGGAGGGCGGCCCCAATCCTCCCGCACCCACTCGGCCCGTTTCGGAATTCTGAGTGTGCCGAGGTTCCGTCCTCTGTCTGCAGCGCCTGGGATATCCTAGGAGCCCTCCGCGTGTCTTCCCCGAGTGTCTCCTATTGCGGGCTGCCGGGGAAATTCGGGGGTTGGGCTGGAAATGCAGGTAGCATCTAGTGCCTCCCCCTGGACAGATGAGGTAATTAGCGGACTTCCCCCTTCCAGGGAACACCTGTGACACCAGGCAGCTGCGTGGAGGGCGGCCCCTAAACTCCCCCGCCCACTCGGGCGCTTTTCGGAATTCTGAGTGTGGCGAGGTTCCGTCCTCTTTCTGCAGCAACTGGGATCTCCTAGGAGCCTTCCCCGTGTCTTCCCCGAGTGTCTCTAGTGCGGGCTGCCAGTGAAAGTCGGCGGTTGGGCTGGAAAAGCAGGTAGCATCTAGTGCCTCCCCCTGGACAGATGAGGTAATTTGCGGAATTCCCCCTGCCAGGGAACACCTGTGACACCAGGCAGCTGCGTGGAGGGCGGACCTAAACCTCCCCACCCATTTGGCCGCGTTTCGGAATTCTGAGTGTGGCGAGGTTCCGTCCTCTGTCTGCAGTGCCTGGGATCTCCTAGGAGCCCTCCGCGTGTCTTCACCGAGTATCTCATAGTGTGGGCTGACGGGGAAATGCGGGTGTTGGGTTGGAAATGCAGGTAGCATCTAGTGCCTCCCGATGGACAGATGAGGTAATTAGCGTACTTCCCCCTGCCAGGGAACAACTGGGACACCAGGCAGCCTCGTGGAGGGCGGCCCCAATCCTCCCGCACCCACTCGGCCGCGTTTCGGAATTCTGAGTGTGCCGAGGTTCCGTCCTCTTTCTGCAGCGCCTGGGATCTCCTAGGAGCCCTCCGCGTGTCTTCCCCGAGTGTCTCATATTGCGGGCTGTCGGGGAAAGGCGGGGGTTGGGCTGGAAATGCAGGCAGCATCTAGTGCCTCCCCCTGGACAGATGAGGTAATTAGCGAAACTCCCCCTGCCAGGGAACACCTGTGACACCAGGCAGCTCCGTGTTGTGCGGCCCCAAACTTTCCCCACCCACTCGCACGCGTTTCGGAATTCTGAGTGTGGCGAGGTTCCGTCCTCGGTCTGCAGCACCTGGGATCTCCTAGGAGCACTCCGCGTGTCTTCCCCGAGTGTCTCCTAGTGCGGGCTGCCGGGGAAAGTCGGGGGTTGGGCTGGAAATGCAGGTAGCATCTAATGCCTCCCCCTGGACAGATGAGGTAATTAGCGGACTTCCCCCTGCCAGTGAACACCTGTGACACCAGGCAGCTGCGTGGAGGGCGGCCCAAAACCTCCCCCACCCACTCGGCCGCGTTTCGGAATTCTGAGTGTGGCGAGGCTCCGTCCTCTTACTGCAGCGCCTGGGATCTCCTAGGAGCCCTCCGCGTGTCTTCCCCGAGTGTCTCTTAGTGCGGGCTTCCAAGGAAATGCGGGGGTTTTGCTGGAAATGCATGTAGCATCTAGTGCCTCCCCCTGGACAGATGAGGTAATTAGCGGAATTCCCCCTGCCAGGGAACACCTGTGACACCAGGCAGCTTCGTGTTGGGCGGCCCCAAACCTCCCCCACCCACTCGGCCGCGTTTCGGAATTCTGAGTGTGGCGAGGTTCCGTCCTGGGTCTGCAGCGCCTGGGATCTCCTAGGAGCCTTCTGCGTGTCTTCCCAGAGGGTCTCCTAGTGCGGGCTGACGGGTAAAGGTGGGGGTTGGGCTGGAAATGCAGGTAGCATCTTGTGCCTCCCCCTGGACAGAGGAGGTAATTAACGGATTTCCCCTGCCAGGGAACACCTGTGACACCAGGCAGCTGCGTGGAATTCAGCCCCAAACCTCCCCCACCCACTCGGCCGCGTTTCGGAATTCTGAGTGTGGCGAGGTTCCGTCCTCTGTCTGCAGCGCCTGGGATCTCCTAGGAGCCCTCCGCGTGTCTTCCCCGAGTGTCTCATATTGCGGGCTGTCGGGGAAAGGCGGGGGTTGGGCTGGAAATGCAGGCAGCATCTAGTGCCTCCCCCTGGACAGATGAGGTAATTAGCGAAACTCCCCCTGCCAGGGAACACCTGTGACACCAGGCAGCTCCGTGGAGTGCGGCCCCAAACTTTCCCCACCCACTCGGCCGCGTTTCGGAATTCTGAGTGTGGCGAGGTTCCGTCCTCGGTCTGCAGCACCTGGGATCTCCTAGGAGCACTCCGCGTGTCTTCCCCGAGTTTCTCCTATGTGCGGGCTCCCGGGGAAAGTCGGGGGTTGGGCTGGAAATGCAGGTAGCATCTAATGCCTCCCCCTGGACAGATGAGGTAATTAGCGGACTTCCCCCTGCCAGTGAACACCTGTGACAACAGGCAGCTGCGTGGAGGGCGGCCCCAAACCTCCCCCACCCACTCGGCCGCGTTTCGGAATTCTGAGTGTGGCGAGGCTCCGTCCTCTGTCTGCAGCGCCTGGGATCTCCTAGGAGCCCTCCGCGTGTCTTCCCCGAGTGTCTCCTAGTGCGGGCTGCCAAGGAAATGCGGGGGTTTTGCTGGAAATGCATGTAGCATCTAGTGCCTCCCCCTGGACAGATGAGGTAATTAGCGGAATTCCCCCTGCCAGGGAACACCTGTGACACCAGGCAGCTTCGTGTTGGGCGGCCCCAAACCTCCCCCACCCACTCGGCCGCGTTTCAGAATTCTGAGTGTGGCGAGGTTCCGTCCTCTGTCTTCACCGGCTGGGATCTCCTAGGATCCCTCTGCGTGTCTTCCCCGAGTGTCTCCTAGTGCGTGATGCCGGGGAAAGTCGGGGGTTGGGCTGGAAATTTAGGTAGCATCTAGTGCCTCCCGCTGGACAGATGAGGTAATTAGCGGACTTCCCCCTGCCAGGGAACACCTGTAACACCAGGCAGCTGCGTGGATGGCGACCCCAAACCTCCCCAACCCACTTGGCCGCGTTTCGGAATTCTGAGTGTGGCGAGGTTCGGTCCTCTATTTGCAGCGCCTGGGATCTCCTAGGATCCTTCTGCGTGTCTTCCCCGAGAGTGTCCTACTGCGGGCTGACGGGGAAAGGCGGGTGTTGGGATGGAAATGCAGGTAGCATCTAGTGCCTCCCCATGGACAGATGAGGTAATTAGCGGAGTTCCCCCTGTCAGGGAACACCAGTGACACCAGGCAGCTGCGTGGAGATCAGCCCCAAACCTCCCCCACCCACTCGGCCGCGTTTCGGAATTCTGAGTGTGGCGAGGTTCCGTCCTCTGTCTGCAGCGCCTGGTATCTCCAAGGAGCCCTCTGCGTATCTTCCCCGAGTGTCTCCTAGTGCGGGCTGCAGGGTAAAGTCGGGGGTTGGGCTGGAAAAGCAGGTAGCATCTAGTGCCTCAACCTGGACAAATGAGGTATTTAGCGGACTTCCCCCTGCCAGGGAACACCTGTGACACCAGGCAGCTGCGTGGTGGGCGGACACAAATCTCCCGCACCCACTCGGCCGCGTTTCGGAATTCTGAGTGTGGCGAGGTTCCGTCCTCTTTCTGCAGCGCCTGGGATCTCCTAGGAGCCCTCCGCGTGTCTTCCTCGAGTGTCTCCTAGTGCGGGCTGCCAGCGAAAGTCGGCGGTTGGGCTGGAAAAGCAGGTAGCATCTAGTGCCTCCCCCGGGACAGATGAGGTAATTTGCGGAATTCCCCCTGCCAGGGAACACCTGTGACACCAGGCAGCTGCGTGGAGGGCGGACCTAAACCTCCCCACCCATTTGGCCGCGTTTCGGAATTCTGAGTGTGGCGAGGTTCCGTCCTCTGTCTGCAGTGCCTGGGATCTCTTAGGAGCCCTCCGCGTGTCTACCCCGAGTATCTCATAGTGTGGGCTGATGGGGAAATGCGGGGGTTGGGCTGGAAATGCAGGTAGCATCTAGTGCCTCCCCCTGGACAGATGAGGTAATTAGCGGACTTTCCACTGCCAGGGAACACCTGTGAAACCAGGCAGCCTCGTGGAGGGCGGCCCCAATCCTCCCGCACCCACTCGGGCGCGTTTCGGAATTCTGAGTTTGCCGAGGTTCCGTCCTCTGTCTACAGCGCCTGGGATCTCCTAGGATCCTTCTGCGTGTCTTCCCCGAGAGTGTCCTACTGCGGGCTGACGGGGAAAGGCGGGGGTTGGGCTGCAAATGCAGGTAGCATCTAGTGCCTCCCCATGGACAGATGAGGTAATTAGCGGAGTTCCCCCTGTCAGGGAACACCTGTGACACCAGGCAGCTGCGTGGAGATCAGCCCCAAATCTCCCCCACCCATTTGGCCGCGTTTCGGAATTCTGAGTGTGGCGAGGTTCCGTCCTCTGTCTGCAGTGCGTGGGATCTCCTAGGAGCCCTCCGCGTGTCTTCCCCGAGTATCTCATAGTGTGGGCTGAAGGGGAAATGCGGGGGTTGGGCTGGAAATGCAGGTAGCATCTAGTGCCTCCCGCTGGACAGATGAGGTAATTAGCGTACTTCCCCCTGCCAGGGAACACCTGTGACACCAGGCAGCTTCGTGGTGGGCGGCCCCAAACCTCCCACACCCACTCGGCCGCGTTTCGGAATTCTGAGTGTGGCGAGGTTCCTTCCTCTGTCTGCAGCGCCTGAGATCTCCTAGGAGCCCATCGCGTGTCTTCCCCGTGTGCCTCATATTGCGGACTGACGGGGAAACGCGAGGCATGGGCTGAAAATGCCGGTAGCATCTAGTGCCTACCCCTGGAGGGATGAGGTATTTAGCGGACTTCCCCCTGCAATGGAACATCTGTGACACCAGGCAGCTGCGTTGTGTTCGGCCCTAAACCTCCCCCAACCACTCAGTTGCGTTTCGGAATTCTGAGTGTGGCGAGATTCCGTCCTCTGTCTGCAGCGCCTGGGATATCCTAGGAGCCCTCCGCGTGTCTTCCCCGAGTGTCTCCTAGTGCGGGCTGCCGGGGAAATTCGGGGGTTGGGCTGGAAATGCAGGTAGCATCTAGTGCCTCCCCCTGGACAGATGAGGTAATTAGCGGAATTCCCCCTGCCAGGGAACACCTGTGACACCAGGGAGCTTCGTGGTGGGCGGCCCCAAACCTCCCACACCCACTCGACCGCGTTTCGGAATTCTGAGTGTGGCGAGGTTCCTTCCTCTGTCTGCAGCGCCTGGGATCTCCTAGGAGCCCATCGCGTGTCTTCCCCGTGTGCTTCATATTGCGGACTGACGGGGAAACGCGGGGCATGGGCTGAAAATGCCGGTAGCATCTAGTGCCTACCCCTGGAGGGATGAGGTATTTAGCGGACTTCCCCCTGCAAGGGAACATCTGTGACACCAGGCAGCTGCGATGTGTTCGGCCTCAAACCTCCCCCAACCACTCAGTTGCGTTTCGAAATTCTGAGTGTGGCGAGTTTCCGTCCTCTGTCTGCAGCGCCTGGGATATCCTAGGAGCCCTCCGCGTGTCTTCCCCGAGTGTCTCCTAGTGCGGGCTGCCGGGGAAATTCGGGGGTTGGGCTGGAAATGCAGGTAGCATCTAGTGCCTCCCCCTGGACAGATGAGGTAATTAGCGGAATTCCGCCTGCCAGGGAAAACCTGTGACACCAGGCAGCTGCGTGGAGGGCGGCCCCAAAGCTCCCCCACCCACTCGGGCGCGTTTTGGAATTCTGAGTGTGGCGAGGTTCCGTCCTCTGTCTGCAGAGCCTCGGATCTCCTAGGAGCCTTCTGCGTGTCTTCCCCGAGTGTATCCTAGTGCGGGCTGCCGGGTAAAGGCGGGGATTGGGCTGGAAATGCACGTAGCATCTAGTGCCTCCCCCTGGACAGATGAGGTAATTAGCGGACTTCCCCCTTCCAGGGAACACCTGTGAAACCAGGCAGCTGCTTGGAGGTTGGCCCCAAACCTCCCCCACACACTCGGGCGCGTTTCGGAATTCTGAGTGTGGCGAGGTTCCGTCCTCTGTCTGCAGTGCCTGGGATCTCCTAGGAGCACTCCGAGTGTCTTCCCCGAGTGTCTCCTAGTGCGGGCTGACGGGGAAAGGCGGGGGTTGGGCTGGAAATGCATGTAGCATCTAGTGCCTCCCCCTGGACAAATGAGGTAATTAGCGGACTTCCCCCTGCCAGTGAACACCTGTGACAACAGGCAGCTGCGTGGGGGTAAGCCCCAAACCTCCCCCACCCACTCGGCCGCGTTTCGGAATTCTGAGTGTGGCGAGGTTCCGTCCTCTGTCTGCAGCGCCTGGGATCTCCTAGGAGCCCTCCGCGTGTCTTCCCCGAGTGTCTCCTAGTGCAGGCTGCCGAAGAAATGCGGGGGTTTTGCTGGAAATGCATGTAGCATCTAGTGCCTCCCCCTGGACAGATGAGGTAATTAGCGGAATTCCCCCTGCCAGGGAACACCTGTGACACCAGGCAGCTTCGTGGTGGCGGCCCCAAACCTCACCCACCCAGTCAGTTGCGTTTCGGAATTCTGAGTGTGGCGAGTTTCCGTCCTCGGTCTGCAGCGCCTGGGATCTCCTAGGAGCCCTCCGCGTGTCTTCCCCGAGTGTCTCCTAGTGCGGGCTGCCGGGGAAATTCGGGGGTTGGGCTGGAAATGCAGGTAGCATCTATTGCCTCCCCATGGACAGATGAGGTAATTAGCGGAATTCCCCCTGCCAGGGAACACCTGTGACACCAGGCAGCTTCGTGGTGGGCGGCCCCAAACCTCCCACACCCACTCGGCCGCGTTTCGGAATTCTGAGTGTGGCGAGGTTCCTTCCTCTGTCTGCAGCGCCTGAGATCTCCTAGGAGCCCATCGCGTGTCTTCCCCGTGTGCCTCATATTGCGGACTGACGGGGAAACGCGGGGCATGGGCTGAAAATGCCGGTAGCATCTAGTGCCTACCCCTGGAGGGATGAGGTATTTAGCGGACTTCCCCCTGCAAGGGAACATCTGTGACACCAGGCAGCTGCGTTGTGTTCGGCCCTAAACCTCCCCCAACCACTCAGTTGCGTTTCGGAATTCTGAGTGTGGCGAGATTCCGTCCTCTGTCTGCAGCGCCTGGGATATCCTAGGAGCCCTCCGCGTGTCTTCCCCGAGTGTCTCCTAGTGCGGGCTGCCGGGGAAATTCGGGGGTTGGGCTGGAAATGCAGGTAGCATCTAGTGCCTCCCCCTGGACAGATGAGGTAATTAGCGGAATTCCCCCTGCCAGGGAACACCTGTGACACCAGGCAGCTTCGTGGTGGGCGGCCCCAAACCTCCCACACCCACTCGACCGCGTTTCGGAATTCTGAGTGTGGCGAGGTTCCTTCCTCTGTCTGCAGCGCCTGGGATCTCCTAGGAGCCCATCGCGTGTCTTCCCCGTGTGCCTCATATTGCGGACTGACGGGGAAACGCGGGGCATGGGCTGAAAATGCCGGTAGCATCTAGTGCCTACCCCTGGAGGGATGAGGTATTTAGCGGACTTCCCCCTGCAAGGGAACATCTGTGACACCAGGCAGCTGCGATGTGTTCGGCCTCAAACCTCCCCCAACCACTCAGTTGCGTTTCGAAATTCTGAGTGTGGCGAGTTTCCGTCCTCTGTCTGCAGCGCCTGGGATATCCTAGGAGCCCTCCGCGTGTCTTCCCCGAGTGTCTCCTAGTGCGGGCTGCCGGGGAAATTCGGGGGTTGGGCTGGAAATGCAGGTAGCATCTAGTGCCTCCCCCTGGACAGATGAGGTAATTAGCGGAATTCCGCCTGCCAGGGAACACCTGTGACACCAGGCAGCTGCGTGGAGGGCGGCCCCAAACCTCCCCCACCCACTCGGGCGCGTTTTGGAATTCTGAGTGTGGCGAGGTTCCGTCCTCTGTCTGCAGTGCCTGGGATCTCCTAGGAGCACTCCGAGTGTCTTCCCCGAGTGTCTCCTAGTGCGGGCTGACGGGGAAAGGCGGGGGTTGGGCTGGAAATGCATGTAGCATCTAGTGCCTTCCCCTGGACAAATGAGGTAATTAGCGGAATTCCCCCTGCCAGTGAACACCTGTGACACCAGGCAGCTGCGTGGTGGTAGGCCCCAAACCTCCCCCACCCACTCGGCCGCGTTTCGGAATTCTGAGTGTGGCGAGGTTCCGTCCTCTGTCTGCAGCGCCTGGGATCTCCTAGGAGCCCTCCGCGTGTCTTCCCCGAGTGTCTCCTAGTGCAGGCTGCCGAAGAAATGCGGGGGTTTTGCTGGAAATGCATGTAGCATCTAGTGCCTCCCCCTGGACAGATGAGGTAATTAGCGGAATTCCCCCTGCCAGGGAACACCTGTGACACCAGGCAGCTTCGTGGTGGCGGCCCCAAACCTCACCCACCCACTCAGTTGCGTTTCGGAATTCTGAGTGTGGCGAGTTTCCGTCCTCGGTCTGCAGCGCCTGGGATCTCCTAGGAGCCCTCCGCGTGTCTTCCCCGAGTGTCTCCTAGTGCGGGCTGCCGGGGAAATTCGGGGGTTGGGCTGGAAATGCAGGTAGCATCTAGTGCCTCCCGCTGGACAGATGAGGTAATTAGCGGACTTCCCCCTGCCAGGGAACACCTGTAACACCAGGCAGCTGCGTGGATGGCGACCCCAAACCTCCCCCACCCACTCGGCCGCGTTTCGGAATTCTGAGTGTGGCGAGGTTCGGTCCTGTGTCTGCAGCACCTGGTATCTCCTAGGATCCCTCCGCGTATCTTCCCCGAGTGTCTCCTAGTGCGGGCTGCAGGGTAAAGGCGGGGGTTGGGCTGGAAATGCAGGTAGCATCTGGTGCCTCCCCCTGGACAGATGAGGTTTTTAGCGGACTTCCCCCTGCCAGGGAACACCTGTGACACCAGACAGCTGCGTGGTGGGCGGACACAAATCTCCCGCAACCACTCGGCGGCGTTTCGGAATTCTGAGTGTGGCGAGGTTCCGTCCTCTGTCTGCAGCGCCTGGGATATCCTAGGAGCCCTCCGCGTGTCTTCCCCGAGTGTCTCCTAGTGCGGGCTGCCGGGGAAATTCGGGGGTTGGGCTGGAACTGCTAGTAGCATCTAATGCCTACCCCTGGAGAGATGAGGTAATTAGCGGAATTCCTCCTGCCAGGGAACACCTGTGACACTAGGCATCTGCGAGGAGGGCGGCCCAAAACCTCCCACTCCCACTCGGCCGCTTTTCGGAATTCTGAGTGTGGCGAGGTTCCGTCCTCTATCTGCAGCACCTGGGATCTCCTAGGAGCCTTCCCGGTGTCTTCACCGAGTGTCTCCTAGTGCGGGCTGCCAGCGAAAGTCGGCGGTTGGGCTGGAAAAGCAGGTAGCATCTAGTGCCTCCCCCTGGACTGATGAGGTAATTAGCGGAATTCCCCCTGTCAGGGAACACCTGTGACACCAGGCAGCTTCGTGGAGGGCGGCCCCAAACCTCCCCCACCCACTCGGCCGCGTTTCGGAATTCTGAGTGTGGCGACGTTCCGTCCTCTGTCTGCAGCGCCTGGGATCTCCTAGGAGCCCTCCGCGTGCCTTCCCCGAGTGTCTCTTAGTGCGGGCTGCCGAGGAAATGCGGGGGTTTTGCTGGAAATGCATGTAGCATCTAGTGCCTCCCCCTGGACAGATGAGGTAATTAGCGGAATTCCCCCTGCCAGGGAACACCTGTGACACCAGGCAGCTTCGTGGTGGGCGGCCCCAAACCTCCCACACCCACTCGGCCGAGTTTCGGAATTCTGAGTGTGGCGAGGTTCCGTCCTCTGTCTGCAGCGCCTGGGATCTCCTAGGATCCCTCCGCGTGTCTTCCCCGAGTGTCTCCTAGTGCGGGCTGCCGGGGAAATGCGGGGGTTTGGCTGGAAATGCAGGTAGTATCTAGTGCCATCCCCTGGACAGATGAGGTAATTAGCGGACTTCCTACTGCCAGGGAACACCTGTGACACCAGGCAGCTGCGTGGAGGTCCGTCCCAAACCTCCCCCACCCACTCGGCCGCGTTTCGGAATTCTGGATGTGGCGAGGTTCCGTCCTCTGTCTGCAGCGCCTGGGATCTCCTAGGAGCCCTCCGCGTGTCTTCCCCGAGTGTCTCCTTGTGCGGGCTGCCGGGGAAATTCGGGGGTTGGGCTGGAAATGCAGGTAGCATCTAGTGCCTCCCCCTGGACAGATGAGGTTTTTAGCGGACTTCCCACTGCCAGGGAACACCTGTGACACCAGGCAGCTTCGTGGGGGGCGGCCCCAAAACTCCCCCAACCACTCGGCCGCGTTTCGGAATTCTGAGTGTGGCGAGGTTCCGTCCTCTGTCTGCAGCGCCTGGGATCTCCTAGGAGCCCTCCGCGTGTCTTCCTCAAGTGTCTCCTAGTGCGGGCTGCCGAGGAAATGCGGGGGTTTGGCTGGAAATGCAGGTAGCTTCTAGTGCCTCCCCCTGGATAGATGAGGTAATTAGCGGAATTCCCCCTGCCAGGGAACACCTGTGACACCAGGCAGCTGCGTGGAGGGCGGCCCCAAACCTCCCCCAACCACTCGGCCGCGTTTCGGAATTCTGAGTGTGGCGAGGTTCCGTCCTCTGTCTGCAGCGCCTGGGATCTCCTAGGATCCTTCCGCGTGTCTTCCCCGAGTGTCTCCTATTGCGGGCTGCCGGGGAAAGTCGGTGGTTGGGCTAGAAATGCAGGTAGCATCTAGTGCCATCCCCTGGACAGATGAGGTAATTAGCGGACTTCCTCCTGCCAGAGAGCACCTGTGACACCAGGCAGCTGCGTGGAGGGCCGTCCCAAACCTCCCCCACCCACTCGGCCGCGTTTCGGAATTCTGAGTGTGGCGAGGTTCCGTCCTCTGTCTACAGCGCCTGGGATCTCCTAGGAGCCCTCCGCGTGTCTTCCTCGAGTGTCTCCTAGTGCGGGCTGCAGGGGAAAGTCGGGGGTTGGGCTGGAAATGCAGGTAGCATCTAGTGCCTCCCCCTGGACAGATGAGGTAATTAGCGGAATTCCCCCTGCCAGGGAACACCTGTGACACCAGGCAGCTGCGTGGAGGGCGGCCCCAAACCTCCCCCACCCACTCGGCCGCGTTTCGGAATTCTGAGTGTGGCGAGGTTCCGTCCTGTGTCTGCAGCGCTTGGGATCTCCTAGGAGCCCTCCGCGTGTCTTCCCCGAGTGTCTCCTAGTGCGGACTACTGAGGAAAGGCTGGGGTTTGGCTGGAAATGCAGGTAGCATCTAGTGCCTCCCCCTGGACAGATGAGGTAGTTAGCGGAATTCCCCCTGCCAGGGAACACCTGTGACACCAGGCAGCTACGTGGAGGGCGGCCCCAAACCTCCCCCACCCACTTGGCCGCGTTTCGGAATTCTGAGTGTGGCGAGGCTCCGTCCTCTGTCTGCAGCGCCTGGGATCTCCTAGGAGCCCTCTGCGTGTCTTCCCCGAGTATCTCATAGTGCGGGCTGACGGGGAAAGGCGGGGCTTGGTCTGGAAATGCCGGTAGCATCTACTACCTCCCCCTGTACAGATGAGGTAATTAGCGGAATTCCCCCTGCCAGGGAACAACTGGGACACCAGGCAGCCTCGTGGAGGGCGGCCCCAATCCTCCCGCACCCACTCGGGCGCGTTTTGGAATTCTGAGTGTGGAGAGGTTCCGTCCTCTGTCTGCATAGCCTGGGATCTCCTAGGAGCCTTCTGCGTGTCTTCCCCGAGTGTCTCCTATTGCGGGCTGCCGGGGAATGTCGGGGATTGTGCTGGAAATGCAGGTAGCATCTAGTGCCTCCCCCTGGACAGATGAGGTAATTAGCGGAATTCCCCCTGCCAGGGAACACCTATGACACCAGGCAGCTCCGTGGAGTGCGGCCCCAAACTTTCCCCACCCACTCGGCCGCGTTTCGGAATTCTGAGTGTGGCGAGGTTCCGTCCTGTGTCTGCAGCGCTTCGGATCTCCTAGGAGCCCTCCGCGTGTCTTCCCCGAGTGTCTCCTAGTGCGGACTACCGAGGAAAGGCGGGGGTTTGGCTGGAAATGCAGGTAGCATCTAGTGTCTCCCCCTGGACCGATGAGGTAATTAGCGGAATTCCCCCTGCCAGGGAACACCTGTGACACAAGGCAGTTCCGTGGGGTGCGGCCCCAAACTTTCCCCACCCACTCGGCCTCGTTTCGGAATTCAGAGTGTGGCGAGGTTCCGTCCTCGGTCTGCAGCGCCTGGGATCTCCTAGGAGCCCTCCGCGTGTCTTCCCCGAGTGTCTCTTAGTGCGGGCTGCCGAGGAAATGCGGGGGTTTTGCTGGAAATGCATGTAGCATCTACTGCCTCCCCCTGGACAGATGAGGTAATTAGCGGACATCCCCCTGCCAGGGAATACCTTTGACACCAGGCAGCTGCGTGGAGTGCGGCCCCAAACCTCCCCCACCCACTCGGCCGCGTTTCGGAATTCTGAGTGTGGCGAGGTTCCGTCCTCTGTCTGCAGCGCCTGGGATCTCCTAGGAGCCCTCCGCGTGTCGTTTCCGAGTGTCTCCTAGTGCGGGCTGCAGGGGAAATGCGGGGTTTGGTGTGGAAATGCTGGTAGCATCTAGTGCCTCCCCCTGGACAGATGAGGTAATTAGCGGAATTCCCCCTGCCAGTGAAAACCTGTGACACCAGGCAGCTGCGTGGGGGGCAGCCCCAAACCTCCCCCACCCACACGGGTGCGTTCCAGAATTCTGAGAGTGGCGAGGTTCCGTCCTCTGTCTGCAGCGCCTGGGATCCCCTAGGAGCCCTCCACGAGTCTTCTTCGAGTGTATCCTAGTGCGGGCTGCAGCGGAAAGGCGGGGGCTGGGCTGGAAATGCAGGTAGCATCTAGTGCCTCCCCCTGGACAAATGAGGTATTTAGCGGAATTCACCCTGCCAGGGAACACCTGTGACACCACGCAGCTGCCTGGACGGCGGCCCCAAAACTCCCCCACACACTCGGCCGCGTTTCGGAATTCTGAGTGTGGCGAGGTTCCGTCCTCTGTTTGCAGCGCCTGGGATCTCCTATGAGCCCTCCGCGTGTCTTCCCCGAGTGTCTCATAGTGCGGGCCGCCGGGGAAATGCGTGGGTGGGGCTGGTAATGCAGGTAGCATCTAGTGCCTCCCCCTGGACAGATGAGGTAATTAGCGGACTTGCCCCTGCCAGTGAACACCTGTGACACCAGGCCGCTGCGTGGAGTTCGGCCCCAAACCTCCCACACCCACTCGGCCGCGTTTCGGAATTCTGAGTGTGGCGAGTTTCCGTCCTCTGTCTGTAGCGCCTGGGATCTCCTAGGAGCCCTCTGCGTGTCTACCCCGAGTGTCTCCTAGTGCGGGCTGCCGGGGAAAGGCGGGGTTTGGGCTGGAAATTCAGGTAGCATCTAATGCCTCCCCCTGGACAAATGAGGTAATTAGCGGATTTTCCCCTGCCAGTGATCACCTGTGACACCAGGCAGCTGCGTGGGGGTAGGCCCCAAAACTCCCCCAACCAATCGGTCTCGTTTCGGAATTCTGAGTGTGGCGAGGTTCCGTCCTCTGTCTGCAGCGCCTGGGATCTCCTAGGAGACCTCCGCGTGTCTTCTTCGAGTGTCTCCTAGTGCGGGATGCCGAGGAATTGCGGGGGTTTTGCTGGAAATGCAGGTAGCATCTAGTGCCTCCCCCTGGACAGATGAGGTAATTAGCGGAATTCCCCCTGCCAGGGAACACCTGTGACACCAGGCAGCTGCGTGGAGGGCGGCCCCAAACCTCCCCCACCCACTCGGCCGCGTTTCGGATTTCTGAGTGTGGCGAGGTTCCGTCCTGTGTCTGCAGCGCTTGGGATCTCCTAGGAGCCCTCCGCGTGTCTTCCCCGAGTGTCTCCTAGTGCGGACTACCGAGGAAAGGCTGGGGTTTGGCTGGAAATGCAGGTAGCATCTAGTGCCTCCCGCTGGACAGATGAGGTAATTAGCGGACTTCCCCTGCCAGGGAACAACTGGGACACCAGGCAGCCTCGTGGAGTGCGGCCCCAATCCTCCTGCACCCACTCGGCCGCGTTTTGGAATTCTGAGTGTGGCGAGGTTCCGTCCTCTGTCTGCAGAGCCTGGGATCTAATAGGAGCCATCTGCGTGTCTTCCCCGAGTGTCTCCTAGTGCGGGCTGCCGGGGATAGGCGGGGATTGGGCTGGAAATGCAGATAGCATCTAGTGCCTCCCCCTGGACAGATGAGGTAATTAGCGGACTTCCCCCTGCCAGGGAACACGTATGACACCAGGCAGCTCCGTGGGGTGCGGCCCCAAACTTTCCCCAACCACTCGGCCGCGTTTCGGAATTCTGAGTGTGGCGTGGTTCCGTCCTCTGTGAGCAGCACGTGGGATCTCCTAGGAGCCCTCCGCGTGTCTTCCCCGAGTTTCTCCTAGTGCGGGCTGCCGGGGAAAGGCGGGGGTTGGGCTGGAAATGCAGGTAGCATCTAATGCCTCCCCCTGGACAAATGAGGTAATTAGCGTACTTCCAACTGCAAGTGAACACCTGTGACACCAGGCAGCTGCGTGGAGGTTGGCCCCAAACCTCCCCCACCCACTCGGCCGCGTTTCGGAATTCTGAGTGTGGCGAGGTTCCGTCCTCTGTCTGCAGCGCCTGGGATCTCCTAGGAGCCCTCCGCGTGTCTTCCTCGAGTGTCTCCTAGTGCGGGCTGCCGAAGAAATGCGGGGGTTTTGCTGGAAATGCATGTAGCATCTAGTGCCTCCTCCTGGACAGATGAGGTAATTAGCTGAATTCCCCCTGCCAGGGAACATCTGTGACACCAGGCAGCTTCGTGTTGGGCGGCCCCAAACCTCCCCCACACACTCGGCCGCGTTCCAGAATTCTGAGTGTGGCGAGGTTCCGTCCTCTGTCTGCAGCAGCTGGGATCTCCTAGGATCCCTCCGCGTGTCTTCCCAGAGTGTCTCCTAGTGCGTGATGCCGGGGAAAGTCGGGGGTTGGGCTGGAAATGCAGATAGCATCTAGTGCCTCCCCCTGGACAGTAGAGGTAATTAGCGGAATTCCCCCTGCCAGGGAACACCTGTGACACCAGGCAGCTGCGTGGAGGGCGGCCCCAAACCTCCCCCACCCACTCGGCCTCGTTTCGGAATTCTGAGTGTGGCGAGGTTCCGTCCTGTGTCTGCAGCGCTTGGGATCTACTAGGAGCCCTCCGCGTGTCTTCCCCGAGTGTCTCCTACTGCGGAGTACCAAGGAAAGGCGGGGGTTTGGCTGGAAATGCAGGTAGCATCTAGTGCCTCCCCCTGGACAGATGAGGTAGTTAGCGGAATTCCCCCCTGCCAGGGAACACCTGTGACACCAGGCAGCTACGTGGAGGGCGGCCCCAAACCTCCCCCACCCACTTGGCCGCGTTCGGAATTCTGAGTGTGGCAGGCTCCGTCCTCTGTCTGCAGCGCCTGGGATCTCCTAGGAGCCCTCTGCGGTCTTCCCCGAGTAATCTCATAGTGCGGTCTGACGCGGAAATGCGGGGATTGGGCTGGAAATGCAGGTAGCATCTAGTGCCTCCCCCTGGACAGATGAGGTATTTAGCGGAATTCCCCCTGCCAGGGAACACCTGTGAAACCAGGCAGCTGCTTGGAGGGTGGCCCCAAACCTCCCCCACCCACTCGGGCGCGTTTCGGATTTCTGAATGTGGCGAGGTTCCGTCCTCTGTCTGCAGCGCCTGGGATCTCCTAGGATCCCTCCGCGTGTCTTCCCCGAGTGTCTCCTAGTGCGGGCTGCCGAGGAAATGCGGGGGTTTTGCTGGAAATGCATGTAGCATCTAGTGCTTCCCCCTGGACAGATGAGGTAATTAGCGGAATTCCCCCTGCCAGGGAACACCTGTGACACCAGGCAGCTTCGTGTTGGGCGGCTCCAAACCTCCCCCACCCACTCGGCCGCGTTTCGGAATTCTGAGTGTGGCGAGGTTCCGTCCTCTGTCTGCAGTGCCTGGGATCTCCTAGGAGCCCTCCGCGTGTCTTCCCCGAGTGTCTCCTAGTGCGGGCTGCCGGGGAAATGCGGGGGTTGGGCTGGAAATGCAGGTAGAATCTAGTGCCTCCCCCTGGACAGATGAGGTATTTAGCGGACTTCCACCTGCCAGGGAACACCTGTGACACCAGGCAGATGCGTGGAGGGCGGCCCCCAAAACTCCCCCCGCCCACTCGGCCGCGTTTCGGAATTCTGAGAGTGGCGAGGATCCGTCCTCTATCTGCAGCGCCTGGGATCTCCTAGGAGCCCTCCGCGTGTCTTCCCCGAGTGTCTCCTAGTGCGGGCTCAGAGGAAATGCGGGGGTTTTGCTGGAAATGCATGTAGCATCTAGTGCCTCCCCCTGGACAGATGAGGAAATTAGCGGAATTCCCCCTGCCAGGGAACACCTGTGACACCAGGCAGCTTCGTGTTGGGCGGCCCCAAACCTCCCCCACACACTCGGCCGCGTTTCGGAATTCTGAGTGTGGCGAGGTTCCGTCCTCTGTCTGCAGCGGCTGGGATCACCTAGGAGCCCTCCGCGAGTCTTCTTCGAGTGTATCCTAGTGCGGGCTGCCGGGGAAAGGCGGGGGCTGGGCTGGAAATGCAGGTAGCATCTAGTGCCTCCCCCTGGACAGATGAGGTATTTAGCGGAATTCCCCCTGCCAGGGAACACCTGTGACACCAGGCAGCTGCGTGGACGGCGGCCCCAAAACTCCCCCACACACTCGGCCGCGTTTCGGAATTCTGAGTGTGGCGAGGTTCCGTCCTCTGTCTGCAGCGCCTGGGATCTCCTAGGATCCCTCCTCGTGTCTTCCCCGATTGTATCCTAGTGCGGGATGCCGGGGAAATTAGGGGGTTGGGCTGGAAATGCAGGTAGGAATTAGTGCAACCCCCTGGACAGATGAGGTAATTCGCGGAATTCCCACTGCAAGGGAACACCTGTGACACCAGGCAGCTGCGTGGAGGGCCGTCCCAAACCTCCCCCACCCACTCGGCCGCGTTTCGGAATTCTGAGTGTGGCGAGGTTCCGTCCTCTGTCTGCAGCGCCTGGGATCTCCTAGGAGCCCTCCGCATGTCTTCCTCGAGTGTCTCCTAGTGCGGGCTGCCGGGGAAATCGGGGGTTGGGCTGGAAATGCAGGTAGCATCTAGTGCCATCCCCTGGACAGATGAGGTAATTAGCGGACATCCCCCTGCCAGGGAACACCTGTGATGCCAGGCAGCTGAGTGGAGGGCGGCCCCAAACCTCCCCCACCCACTCGGACTCGTTTCGGAATTTTGAGTGTGGCGATGTTCCGTCCTCTGTCTGCAGCGCCTGATATAACCTAGGAGCCCTCAGCGTGTCTTCCCCGAGTGTTTCCTAGTGCAGGCTGCCGGGGAAATTCGGGGGTTGGTCTGGAAATTCAGGTAGCATCAAGTGCCTCCCCCTGGTCAGATCAGGTAATTAGCGGAATTCCCCCTGCCAGGGAACACCTGTGACACCAGGCAGCTTCGTGGTGGGCGGCCCCAAACCTCCCCTACCACTCGGCCCTGTTTCGGAATTCTGAGTGTGGCGAAGTTCCGTCCTCTGTCTGCAGCGCCTGGAATCTCTTAGGATCCCTCCGCGTGTCTTCCCCGAGTGTCTCCTAGTGCGGGATGCCGGGGAATGTCGGGGGTTGGGATGGAACTGCTAGTAGCATCTAATGCCTCCCCCTGGACACATGAGTTAATTCACGGATTTCCCACTGCCAGGGAACACCTGTGACACCAGGCATCTGCGTGGCGGGCGGCCCAAAACCTCCCCCACCCATTCGGCCGCGTTTCGGAATTCTGAGTGTGGCGAGGTTCGGTTTTCTGTCTGCAGCTCCTGGGATAACCTAGTAGCCCCCCACGTGTCTTCCCCGAGTGTCTCCTAGTGCGGGCTGCCGGGGAAATTCTGGGGTTGGGCTGGAACTGCTAGTAGCATCTAATGCCTACCCCTGGAAAGATGAGGTAATTAGCGGAGTTCCGACTGCCAGGGAACACCTGTTACACTAGGCATCTGCGAGGAGGGCGGCCCCAAACCTCCCCCAACGACTCGGCCGCGTTTCGGAATTCTGAGGGTGGCGAGGTTCCGTCCTCTGTCTGCAGCCCCTGGGATATCCTAGGAGCCCTCAGCGTGTCTTCCTCGAGTGTCTCCTAGTGCGGGCTGCAGGGGAAATGCGGGGGTTGTGCTGGAAATGCAGGTAGCATCTAGTGCCTCCCCCTGGACATATGAGATATTTACGGAATTCCCCCTCCAGGGAACACCTGTGACAACAGGCAGCTGCGTGGAGGGCGGCCCCAAACCTCCCCCAACCACTCGGCCGCGTTTCGGAATTCTGAGTGTGGTGAGGATCCGTCCTCTGTCTGCAGCGCCTGGGATTTCCTAGGAGGCCTCCGCGTGTCTTCCCCGAGTGTATCATAGTGCGGGCTGTCGGGGAAAAGCGGGGGTTGTGCTGGAAATGCAGGTAGCATCTAGTGCCTCCCCCTGGGCAGATGAGGTATTTAGAGGAATTCCCCCTGCGAGGGAACACATATGACACCAGGCAGCTGCGTGGAGGGCGGCCCCAAACCTCCCCCACCCACTCGGACTCGTTTCGGAATTTTGAGTGTGGCAATGTTCCGTCCTCTGTCTGCAGCGCCTGATATAACCTAGGAGCCGTCAGCGTGTCTTCCCCGAGTGTTTCCTAGTGCAGGCTGCCGGGGAAATTCGGGGGTTGGTCTGGAAATTCAGGTAGCATCAAGTGCCTCCCCCTGGTCAGATCAGGTAATTAGCGGAATTCCCCCTGCCAGGGAACACCTGTGACACCAGGCAGCTTCGTGGTGGGCGGCCCCAAACCTCCCCTACCACTCGGCCGTGTTTCGGAATTCTGAGTGTGGCGAGGTTCCGTCCTCTGTCTGCAGCGCCTGGAATCTCCTAGGATCCCTCCGCGTGTCTTCCCCGAGTGTCTCCTAGTGCGGGATGCCGGGGAATGTCGGGGGTTGGGATGGAAACTGCTAGTAGCATCTAATGCCTCCCCCTGGACACATGAGTTAATTAGCGGATTTCCCACTGCCAGGGAACACCTGTGACACCAGGCATCTGCGTGGCGGGCGGCCCAAAACCTCCCCCACCCATTCGGCCGCGTTTCGGAATTCTGAGTGTGGCGAGGTTCGGTTTTCTGTCTGCAGCTCCTGGGATAACCTAGTAGCCCTCCACGTGTCTTCCCCGAGTGTCTCCTAGTGCGGGCTGCCGGGGAAATTCGGGGGTTGGGCTGGAACTGCTAGTAGCATCTAATGCCTACCCCTGGAAAGATGAGGTAATTAGCGGAGTTCCGACTGCCAGGGAACACCTGTTACACTAGGCATCTGCGAGGAGGGCGGCCCCAAACCTACCCCAACCACTCGGCCGTGTTTCGGAATTCTGAGGGTGGCGAGGTTCCGTCCTCTTTCTGCAGCACCTGGGATCTCCTAGGAGCCTTCCCCGTGTCTTCCCCGAGTGTCTCCTAGTGCGGGCTGCCAGCGAAAGTCGGCGGTTGGGCTGGAAAAGCAAGTAGCATCTAGTGCCTCCCCCTGGACAGATGAGGTAATTTGCGGAATTCCCCCTGCCAGGGAACACCTGTGACACCAGGCAGCTGCTTGGAGGGCGGCCCTAAACCTCCCCCCCCACTCGGCCGCGTTTCGGAATTCTGAGTGTGGCGAGGTTCCGTCCTCTGTCTGCAGTGCCTGGGATCTCCTAGGAGCCCTCCGCGTATCTTCCCCGAGTATCTCATAGTGTGGGCTGACGGGGAAATGCGGGGGTTGGGCTGGAAATGCAGGTAGCATCTAGTGCCTCCCGCTGGACAGATGAGGTAATTAACGTACTTCCCCCTGCCAGGGAACAACTGGGACACCAGGCAGCCTCGTGGAGGGCGGCCCCAATCCTCCCGCACCCACTCGGCCAAGTTTCGGAATTCTGAGTGTGCCGAGGTTCCGTCCTCTGTCTGCAGAGCTTGGGATATCCTAGGAGTCCTCCGAGTGTCTTCCCCGAGTGTCTCCTATTGCGGGCTGCCGGGGAAAGTCGGGGGTTGGGCTGGAAATGCAGGTAGCATCTAGTGCCTCCCCCTGGACAGATGAGGTAATTAGCGGACTTCCCCCTTCCAGGGAACACCTGTGACACCAGGCAGCTGCGTGGAGGGCGGCCCCAAACCTCCCCCACCCACTCGGGCGCGTTTTGGAATTCTGAGTGTGGCGAGGATCCGTCCTCTGTCTGCAGTGCCTGGGATCTCCTAGGAGCCCTCCGAGTGTCTTCCCCGAGTGTCTCCTAGTGCGGGCTGCCGGAGAAATGCGGGGGTTGGGCTGGAAATGTAGGTAGCATCTAGTGCCTCCCCCTGGGCAGATGAGGTATTTAGCGGACTTCCCCCTGCCAGGGAAACCCTGTGACACCAGGCAGCTGCGTGGGGGGCGGCTCCAAACCTCCCCAACCCACTCGGCCGCGTTTCAGAATTCTGAGTGTGGCGAGGTTCCGTCCTCTGTATGCAGCGCCTGGGATCTCCTAGGAGCCCTCCGCGTGTTTTCCCCGACTGTCTCCTAGTGCGGGCTGCCGGGGAAATGCGGGGGTTGGGCTGAAAATGCAGGTAGCATCTAGTGTCTCCTCCTAGACAGATGAGGTAATTAGCGGACTTCCCCCTGCCAGGGAACACCTGTGACACCAGGCAGCTCGGTGGAGTGCGGCCCCAAAATTCCCCCACCCACTCGGCCGCGTTTCGGAATTCTGAGTGTGGCGAGGTTCCGTCCTCTATCTGTAGCGCCTGGGATCTCCTAGGAGCACTCTGCGTGTCTTCCCCGAGTGTTTCCTAGTGCGGGCTGCCGGGGAAAGGCGGGGTTTGGGCTGGAAATGAAGGTAGCATCTAATGCCTCCCCCTGTATAGATGAGGTAATTAGAGGACTTCCCCCTGCCAGTGATCACCTGTGACACCAGGCAGCTGCGTGGGGGTAGGCCCCAAACCTCCCCACCCACTCGGCCGCGTTTCGGAATTCGGAGTGTGGCGAGGTTCCGTCCTCTGTCTGCAGTGCCTGGGATCTCCTAAGAGCACTCCGCGTATGTTCCCCGAGTGTATCCTAGTGCGGGCTGCAGGGGAAAGGCGGGGGTTGGGCTGGAAATGCAGGCAGCATCTAGTGCCTCCCCCTGTACAGATGAGGTAATTAGCGGAATTCCCCCTGACAGGGAACACCTGTGACACCAGGCAGCTCCGTGGAGTGCGGCCCCAAACTTTCCCCCACCCACTCGGCCGCGTTTCGGAATTCTGAGTGTGGCGATGTTCCGTCCTCTGTCTGCAGCGCCTGGGATCTCCTAGGGGCACTCCGCGTGTCTTCCCCGAGTGTCTCCTAGTGCGGGCTGCCGGGGACAGGCGGGGGTTGGGCTGGAAATGCAGATAGCATCTAGTTCCTCCCCCTGGGCAGATGAGGTATTTAGCGGACTTCCCCCTACCAGGGAACACCTGTGACACCAGGCAGATGCGTGGAGGTCGTCCCCTAACCTCCACAACCACTCGGCTGCGTTTCGGAATTCTGAGTGTGGCGAGGTTCCGTCCTATGTCTGCAACGCCTGGGATCTCCTAGGAGCCCTCCGCGTGTCTTCCCCGAGTGTCTCCTAGTGCGTGATGCCAGGGAAAGTCGGGGGTTGGGCTGGAAATGCAGATAGCATCTAGTGCCTCCCCCTGGAGAGATGAGGTAATTAGCGGACTTCCCCCTTCCAGGGAACACCTGTGACACCAGGCAGCTGCGTGGAGGTCAGCCCCAATACTCCCCCACCCACTCGGCCGCGTTTCGGAATTCTGAGTGTGGCGAGGTTCCGTCCTCTGTCTACAGCGCCTGGGATCTCCTAGGAGCCCTCCGCGTGTCTTCCCCGAGTATCTCATAGTGCGGGCTGACAGGGAAAGTCGGGGGTTGGGCTGGAAATGCAGGTAGAATCTAGTGCCTCCCGCTGGACAGATGAGGTAATTAGCGGACTTCCCTATGCAAGGGAACACCTGTAACACCAGGCAGCTGCGTGTATGGCGACCCCATACCTCCCCAACCCACTTGGCCGCGTTTCGGAATTCTGAGTGTGGCGAGGTTCGGTCCTCTGTCTGCAGCGCCTGGGATCTCCTAGGATCCTTCTGCGTGTCTTCCCCGAGAGTGTCCTACTGCGAGCTGACGGGGAAAGGCGGGGGTTGGGCTGGAAATGCATGTAGCATCTAGTGCCTCCCCCTGGACAGATGAGGTAATTAGCGGAATTCCCCCTGCCAGGGAACACCTGTGACACCAGGCAGCTTCGTGGTGGGCGGCCCCAAACCTCCCACACCCACTCGGCCGCGTTTCGGAATTCTGAGTGTGGCGAGGTTCCGTCCTCTGTCTGCAGCGCCTGGGATCTCCTAGGATCCCTCCGCGTGTCTTACCCCGAGTGTCTCCTAGTGCGGGCTGCCGGGGAAATGAGGGGGTTTGGCTGGAAATGCAGGTAGTATCTAGTGCCATCCCCTGGACAGATGAGATAATTAGCGGACTTCCTACTGGCCAGGGAAAACCTGTGACACCAGGCAGCTGCGTGGAGGTCGTCCCAAACCTCCCCCACCCACTCGGCCGCGTTTCGGAATTCTGAATGTGGCGAGGTTCCGTCCTCTGTCTGCAGCGCCTGGGAACTCCTAGGAGCTCTCCGCGTGTCTTCCCCGAGTGTCTCCTAGTGCAGGCTGCCGAGGAAATGCGGGGGTTTTGCTAGAAATGCATGTAGCATCTAGTGCCTCCCCCTGGACAGATGAGGTTATTAGCGGAATTCCCCCTGCCAGGGAACACCTGTGACACCCAGGCAAGCTTCGTGGTGGCGGCCCCAAACCTCCCCCACCCACTCAGTTGCGTTTCGGAATTCTGAGTGTGGCGAGTTTCCGTCCTCTGTCTGCAGCGCCTGGGATCTCCTAGGAGCCCTACGCGTGTCTTCCCCGAGTGTATCCTAGTGCGGGCTGCCGGGGAAATTCGGGGGTTGGGCTGGAAATGCAGGTAGCATCTAGTGCCTCCCCCTGGACAGATGAGGTTTTTAGCGGACTTCCCACTGCCAGGGAACACCTGTGACACCAGGCAGCTTCGTGGGGGGCGGCCCCAAATCTCCCCCAACCACTCGGCCGCGTTTCGGAATTCTGAGTGTGGCGAGGTTCCGTCCTCTGTCTGCAGCGCCTGGGATCTCCTAGGAGCCCTCCGCGTGTCTTCCTCAAGTGTCTCCTAGTGCGGGCTGCCGAGGAAATGCGGGGGTTTGGCTGGAAATGCAGGTAGCTTCTAGTGCCTCCCCCTGGATAGATGAGGTAATTAGCGGAATTCCCCCTGCCAGGGAACACCTGTGACACCAGGCAGCTGCGTGGAGGGCGGCCCCAAACCTCCCCCAACCACTCGGCCGCGTTTCGGAATTCTGAGTGTGGCGAGGTTCCGTCCTCTGTCTGCAGCGCCTGGGATCTCCTAGGATCCTTCCGCGTGTCTTCCCCGAGTGTCTCCTATTGCGGGCTGCCGGGGAAAGTCGGTGGTTGGGCTAGAAATGCAGGTAGCATCTAGTGCCATCCCCTGGACAGATGAGGTAATTAGCGGACTTCCTCCTGCCAGAGAACACCTGTGACACCAGGCAGCTGCGTGGAGGGCCGTCCCAAACCTCCCCCACCCACTCGGCCGCGTTTCGGAATTCTGAGTGTGGCGAGGTTCCGTCCTCTGTCTACAGCGCCTGGGATCTCCTAGGAGCCCTCCGCGTGTCTTCCTCGAGTGTCTCCTAGTGCGGGCTGCAGGGGAAAGTCGGGGGTTTGGCTGGAAATGCAGGTAGCATCTAGTGCCTCCCCCTGGACAGATGAGGTAATTAGCGGAATTCCCCCTGCCAGGGAACACCTGTGACACCAGGCAGCTGCGTGGGGGGCGGCCCCAAACCTCCCCCACCCACTCGGCCGCGTTTCGGAATTCTGAGTGTGGCGAGGTTCCGTCCTGTGTCTGCAGCGCTTGGGATCTCCTAGGAGCCCTCCGCGTGTCTTCCCCGAGTGTCTCCTAGTGCGGACTACTGAGGAAAGGCTGGGGTTTTGCTGGAAATGCAGGTAGCATCTAGTGCCTCCCCCTGGACAGATGAGGTAGTTAGCGGAATTCCCCCTGCCAGGGAACACCTGTGACACCAGGCAGCTACGTGGAGGGCGGCCCCAAACCTCCCCCACCCACTTGGCCGCGTTTCGGAATTCTGAGTGTGGCGAGGCTCCGTCCTCTGTCTGCAGCGCCTGGGATCTCCTAGGAGCCCTCTGCGTGTCTTCCCCGAGTATCTCATAGTGCGGGCTGACGGGGAAAGGCGGGGCTTGGTCTGGAAATGCCGGTAGCATCTAATACCTCCCCCTGTACAGATGAGGTAATTAGCGGAATTCCCCCTGCCAGGGAACAACTGGGACACCAGGCAGCCTCGTGGAGGGCGGCCCCAATCCTCCCGCACCCACTCGGGCGTGTTTTGGAATTCTGAGTGTGGAGAGGTTCCGTCCTCTGTCTGCATAGCCTGGGATCTCCTAGGAGCCTTCTGCGTGTCTTCCCCGAGTGTCTCCTATTGCGGGCTGCCGGGGAATGTCGGGGATTGTGCTGGAAATGCAGGTAGCATCTAGTGCCTCCCCCTGGACAGATGAGGTAATTAGCGGAATTCCCCCTGCCAGGGAACACCTATGACACCAGGCAGCTCCGTGGAGTGCGGCCCCAAACTTTCCCCACCCACTCGGCCGCGTTTCGGAATTCTGAGTGTGGCGAGGTTCCGTCCTGTGTCTGCAGCGCCTGGGATCTCCTAGGAGCCCTCCGCGTGTCTTCCCCGAGTGTCTCTTAGTGCGGGCTGCCGAGGAAATGCGGGGGTTTTGCTGGAAATGCATGTAGCATCTACTGCCTCCCCCTGGACAGATGAGGTAATTAGCGGACATCCCCCTGCCAGGGAATACCTTTGACACCAGGCAGCTGCGTGGAGTGCGGCCCCAAACCTCCCGCACCCACTCGGCCGCGTTTCGGAATTCTGAGTGTGGCGAGGTTCCGTCCTCTGTTTGCAGCGCCTGGGATCTCCTAGGAGCCCTCCGCGTGTCGTTTCCGAGTGTCTCCTAGTGCGGGCTGCAGGGGAAATGCGGGGTTTGGTGTCTAAATGCTGGTAGCATCTAGTGCCTCCCCCTGGACAGATGAGGTAATTAGCGGAATTCCCCCTGCCAGTGAAAACCTGTGACACCAGGCAGCTGCGTGGGGGGCAGCCCCAAACCTCCCCCACCCACACGGGTGCGTTCCAGAATTCTGAGAGTGGCGAGGTTCCGTCCTCTGTCTGCAGCGCCTGGGATCCCCTAGGAGCCCTCCACGAGTCTTCTTCGAGTGTATCCTAGTGCGGGCTGCAGCGGAAAGGCGGGGGCTGGGCTGGAAATGCAGGTAGCATCTAGTGCCTCCCCTGGACAAATGAGGTATTTAGCGGAATTCACCCTGCCAGGGAACACCTGTGACACCACGCAGCTGCCTGGACGGCGGCCCCAAAACTCCCCCACACACTCGGCCGCGTTTCGGAATTCTGAGTGTGGCGAGGTTCCGTCCTCTGTTTGCAGCGCCTGGGATCTCCTATGAGCCCTCCGCGTGTCTTCCCCGAGTGTCTCATAGTGCGGGCCGCCGGGGAAATGCGTGGGTGGGGCTGGTAATGCAGGTAGCATCTAGTGCCTCCCCCTGGACAGATGAGGTAATTAGCGGACTTCCCCCTGCCAGTGAACACCTGTGACACCAGGCCGCTGCGTGGAGTTCGGCCCCCAAACCTCCCACACCCACTCGGCCGCGTTTCGGAATTCTGAGTGTGGCGAGTTTCCGTCCTCTGTCTGTAGCGCCTGGGATCTCCTAGGAGCCCTCTGCGTGTCTACCCCGAGTGTCTCCTAGTGCGGGCTGCCGGGGAAAGGCGGGGTTTGGGCTGGAAATTCAGGTAGCATCTAATGCCTCCCCCTGGACAAATGAGGTAATTAGCGGACTTTCCCCTGCCAGTGATCACCTGTGACACCAGGCAGCTGCGTGGGGGTAGGCCCCAAAACTCCCCCAACCAATCGGTCTCGTTTCGGAATTCTGAGTGTGGCGAGGTTCCGTCCTCTGTCTGCAGCGCCTGGGATCTCCTAGGAGACCTCCGCGTGTCTTCTTCGAGTGTCTCCTAGTGCGGGATGCCGAGGAATTGCGGGGGTTTTGCTGGAAATGCAGGTAGCATCTAGTGCCTCCCCCTGGACAGATGAGGTAATTAGCGGAATTCCCCCTGCCAGGGAACACCTGTGACACCAGGCAGCTGCGTGGAGGGCGGCCCCAAACCTCCCCCACCCACTCGGCCGCGTTTCGGATTTCTGAGTGTGGCGAGGTTCCGTCCTGTGTCTGCAGCGCTTGGGATCTCCTAGGAGCCCTCCGCGTGTCTTCCCCGAGTGTCTCCTAGTGCGGACTACCGAGGAAAGGCTGGGGTTTGGCTGGAAATGCAGGTAGCATCTAGTGCCTCCCCCTGGACAGATGAGGTAATTAGCGGACTTCCCCCTGCCAGGGAACAACTGGGACACCAGGCAGCCTCGTGGAGGGCGGCCCCAATCCTCCCGCACCCACTCGGCCGCGTTTTGGAATTCTGAGTGTGGCGAGGTTCCGTCCTCTGTCTGCAGAGCCTGGGATCTCCTAGGAGCCATCTGCGTGTCTTCCCCGAGTGTCTCCTAGTGCGGGCTGCCGGGGATAGGCGGGGATTGGGCTGGAAATGCAGGTAGCATCTAGTGCCTCCCCCTGGACAGATGAGGTAATTAGCGGACTTCCCCCTGCCAGGGAACACGTATGACACCAGGCAGCTCCGTGGGGTGCGGCCCCAAACTTTCCCCAACCACTCGGCCGCGTTTCGGAATTCTGAGTGTGGCGTGGTTCCGTCCTCTGTGAGCAGCACGTGGGATCTCCTAGGAGCCCTCCGCGTGTCTTCCCCGAGTTTCTCCTAGTGCGGGCTGCCGGGGAAAGGCGGGGGTTGGGCTGGAAATGCAGGTAGCATCTAATGCCTCCCCTGGACAAATGAGGTAATTAGCGTACTTCCAACTGCAAGTGAACACCTGTGACACCAGGCAGCTGCGTGGAGGTTGGCCCCAAACCTCCCCCACCCACTCGGCCGCGTTTCGGAATTCTGAGTGTGGCGAGGTTCCGTCCTCTGTCTGCAGCGCCTGGGATCTCCTAGGAGCCCTCCGCGTGTCTTCCCCGAGTGTCTCCTAGTGCGGACTACCGAGGAAAGGCTGGGGTTTGGCTGGAAATGCAGGTAGCATCTAGTGCCTCCCCCTGGACAGATGAGGTAATTAGCGGACTTCCCCCTGCCAGGGAACAACTGGGACACCAGGCAGCCTCGTGGAGGGCGGCCCCAATCCTCCCCCACCCACTCGGCCGCGTTTTGGAATTCTGAGTGTGGCGAGGTTCCGTCCTCTGTCTGCAGAGCCTGGGATCTCCTAGGAGCCATCTGCGTGTCTTCCCCGAGTGTCTCCTAGTGCGGGCTGCCGGGGATAGGCGGGGATTGGGCTGGAAATGCAGGTAGCATCTAGTGCCTCCCCTGGACAGATGAGGTAATTAGCGGACTTCCCCCTGCCAGGGAACACGTATGACACCAGGCAGCTCCGTGGGGTGCGGCCCCAAACTTTCCCCAACCACTCGGCCGCGTTTCGGAATTCTGAGTGTGGCGTGGTTCCGTCCTCTGTGAGCAGCACGTGGGATCTCCTAGGAGCCCTCCGCGTGTCTTCCCCGAGTTTCTCCTAGTGCGGGCTGCCGGGGAAAGGCGGGGGTTGGGCTGGAAATGCAGGTAGCATCTAATGCCTCCCCCTGGACAAATGAGGTAATTAGCGTACTTCCAACTGCAAGTGAACACCTGTGACACCAGGCAGCTGCGTGGAGGTTGGCCCCAAACCTCCCCCACCCACTCGGCCGCGTTTCGGAATTCTGAGTGTGGCGAGGTTCCGTCCTCTGTCTGCAGCGCCTGGGATCTCCTAGGAGCCCTCCGCGTGTCTTCCTCGAGTGTCTCCTAGTGCGGGCTGCCGAAGAAATGCGGGGGTTTTGCTGGAAATGCATGTAGCATCTAGTGCCTCCCCCTGGACAGATGAGGTAATTAGCTGAATTCCCCCTGCCAGGGAACATCTGTGACACCAGGCAGCTTCGTGTTGGGCGGCCCCAAACCTCCCCCACACACTCGGCCGCGTTCCAGAATTCTGAGTGTGGCGAGGTTCCGTCCTCTGTCTGCAGCGGCTGGGATCTCCTAGGATCCCTCCGCGTGTCTTCCCAGAGTGTCTCCTAGTGCGTGATGCCGGGGAAAGTCGGGGGTTGGGCTGGAAATGCAGATAGCATCTAGTGCCTCCCCCTGGACAGTAGAGTTAATTAGCGGAATTCCCCCTGCCAGGGAACACCTGTGACACCAGGCAGCTGCGTGGAGGGCGGCCCCAAACCTCCCCCACCCACTCGGCCTCGTTTCGGAATTCTGAGTGTGGCGAGGTTCCGTCCTGTGTCTGCAGCGCTTGGGATCTACTAGGAGCCCTCCGCGTGTCTTCCCCGAGTGTCTCCTACTGCGGAGTACCAAGGAAAGGCGGGGGTTTGGCTGGAAATGCAGGTAGCATCTAGTGCCTCCCCCTGGACAGATGAGGTAGTTAGCGGAATTCCCCCTGACAGGGAACACCTGTGACACCAGGCAGCTACGTGGAGGGCGGCCCCAAACCTCCCCCACCCACTTGGCCGCGTTTCGGAATTCTGAGTGTGGCAAGGCTCCGTCCTCTGTCTGCAGCGCCTGGGATCTCCTAGGAGCCCTCTGCGTGTCTTCCCCGAGTATCTCATAGTGCGGTCTGACGGGGAAATGCGGGGATTGGGCTGGAAATGCAGGTAGCATCTAGTGCCTCCCCCTGGACAGATGAGGTATTTAGCGGAATTCCCCCTGCCAGGGAACACCTGTGAAACCAGGCAGCTGCTTGGAGGGTGGCCCCAAACCTCCCCCACCCACTCGGGCGCGTTTCGGATTTCTGAATGTGGCGAGGTTCCGTCCTCTGTTTGCAGCGCCTGGGATCTCCTAGGATCCCTCCGCGTGTCTTCCCCGAGTGTCTCCTAGTGCGGGCTGCCGAGGAAATGCGGGGGTTTTGCTGGAAATGCATGTAGCATCTAGTGCTTCCCCCTGGACAGATGAGGTAATTAGCGGAATTCCCCCTGCCAGGGAACACCTGTGACACCAGGCAGCTTCGTGTTGGGCGGCTCCAAACCTCCCCCACCCACTCGGCCGCGTTTCGGAATTCTGAGTGTGGCGAGGTTCCGTCCTCTGTCTGCAGTGCCTGGGATCTCCTAGGAGCCCTCCGCGTGTCTTCCCCGAGTGTCTCCTAGTGCGGGATGCCGGGGAAATGCGGGGGTTGGGCTGGAAATGCAGGTAGAATCTAGTGCCTCCCCCTGGACAGATGAGGTATTTAGCGGACTTCCACCTGCCAGGGAACACCTGTGACACCAGGCAGATGCGTGGTGGGCGGCCCCAAAACTCCCCCGCCCACTCGGCCGAGTTTCGGAATTCTGAGAGTGGCGAGGATCCGTCCTCTGTCTGCAGCGCCTGGGATCTCCTAGGAGCCCTCCGCGTGTCTTCCCCGAGTGTCTCCTAGTGCGGGCTGCCGAGGAAATGCGGGGGTTTTGCTGGAAATGCATGTAGCATCTAGTGCCTCCCCCTGGACAGATGAGGAAATTAGCGGAATTCCCCCTGCCAGGGAACACCTGTGACACCAGGCAGCTTCGTGTTGGGCGGCCCCAAACCTCCCCCACACACTCGGCCGCGTTTCGGAATTCTGAGTGTGGCGAGGTTCCGTCCTCTGTCTGCAGCGGCTGGGATCACCTAGGAGCCCTCCGCGAGTCTTCTTCGAGTGTATCCTAGTGCGGGCTGCCGGGGAAAGGCGGGGGCTGGGCTGGAAATGCAGGTAGCATCTAGTGCCTCCCCCTGGACAGATGAGGTATTTAGCGGAATTCCCCCTGCCAGGGAACACCTGTGACACCAGGCAGCTGCGTGGACGGCGGCCCCAAAACTCCCCCACACACTCGGCCGCGTTTCGGAATTCTGAGTGTGGCGAGGTTCCGTCCTCTGTCTGCAGCGCCTGGGATCTCCTAGGATCCCTCCTCGTGTCTTCCCCGATTGTATCCTAGTGCGGGATGCCGGGGAAATTAGGGGGTTGGGCTGGAAATGCAGGTAGGAATTAGTGCAACCCCCTGGACAGATGAGGTAATTCGCGGAATTCCCACTGCAAGGGAACACCTGTGACACCAGGCAGCTGCGTGGAGGGCCGTCCCAAACCTCCCCCACCCACTCGGCCGCGTTTCGGAATTCTGAGTGTGGCGAGGTTCCGTCCTCTGTCTGCAGCGCCTGATATAACCTAGGAGCCGTCAGCGTGTCTTCCCCGAGTGTTTCCTAGTGCAGGCTGCCGGGGAAATTCGGGGGTTGGTCTGGAAATTCAGGTAGCATCAAGTGCCTCCCCCTGGTCAGATCAGGTAATTAGCGGAATTCCCCCTGCCAGGGAACACCTGTGACACCAGGCAGCTTCGTGGTGGGCGGCCCCAAACCTCCCCTACCACTCGGCCGTGTTTCGGAATTCTGAGTGTGGCGAAGTTCCGTCCTCTGTCTGCAGCGCCTGGAATCTCCTAGGATCCCTCCGCGTGTCTTCCCCGAGTGTCTCCTAGTGCGGGATGCCGGGGAATGTCGGGGGTTGGGATGGAACTGCTAGTAGCATCTAATGCCTCCCCCTGGACACATGAGTTAATTAGCGGATTTCCCACTGCCAGGGAACACCTGTGACACCAGGCATCTGCGTGGCGGGCGGCCCAAAACCTCCCCCACCCATTCGGCCGCGTTTCGGAATTCTGAGTGTGGCGAGGTTCGGTTTTCTGTCTGCAGCTCCTGGGATAACCTAGTAGCCCTCCACGTGTCTTCCCCGAGTGTCTCCTAGTGCGGGCTGCCGGGGAAATTCGGGGGTTGGGCTGGAACTGCTAGTAGCATCTAAAGCCTACCCCTGGAAAGATGAGGTAATTAGCGGAGTTCCGACTGCCAGGGAACACCTGTTACACTAGGCATCTGCGAGGAGGGCGGCCCCAAACCTACCCCAACCACTCGGCCGTGTTTCGGAATTCTGAGGGTGGCGAGGTTCCGTCCTCTTTCTGCAGCACCTGGGATCTCCTAGGAGCCTTCCCCGTGTCTTCCCCGAGTGTCTCCTAGTGCGGGCTGCCAGCGAAAGTCGGCGGTTGGGCTGGAAAAGCAAGTAGCATCTAGTGACTCCCCCTGGACAGATGAGGTAATTTGCGGAATTCCCCCTGCCAGGGAACACCTGTGACACCAGGCAGCTGCTTGGAGGGCGGCCCTAAACCTCCCCCCCCACTCGGCCGCGTTTCGGAATTCTGAGTGTGGCGAGGTTCCGTCCTCTGTCTGCAGTGCCTGGGATCTCCTAGGAGCCCTCCGCGTATCTTCCCCGAGTATCTCATAGTGTGGGCTGACGGGGAAATGCGGGGGTTGGGCTGGAAATGCAGGTAGCATCTAGTGCCTCCCGCTGGACAGATGAGGTAATTAACGTACTTCCCCCTGCCAGGGAACAACTGGGACACCAGGCAGCCTCGTGGAGGGCGGCCCCAATCCTCCCGCACCCACTCGGCCAAGTTTCGGAATTCTGAGTGTGCCGAGGTTCCGTCCTCTGTCTGCAGTGCCTGGGATCTCCTAGGAGCCCTCCGAGTGTCTTCCCCGAGTGTCTCCTAGTGCGGGCTGCCGGAGAAATGCGGGGGTTGGGCTGGAAATGTAGGTAGCATCTAGTGCCTCCCCCTGGGCAGATGAGGTATTTAGCGGACTTCCCCCTGCCAGGGAAACCCTGTGACACCAGGCAGCTGCGTGGGGTGCGGCTCCAAACCTCCCCAACCCACTCGGCCGCGTTTCAGAATTCTGAGTGTGGCGAGGTTCCGTCCTCTGTATGCAGCGCCTGGGATCTCCTAGGAGCCCTCCGCGTGTTTTCCCCGACTGTCTCCTAGTGCGGGCTGCCGGGGAAATGCGGGGGTTGGGCTGAAAATGCAGGTAGCATCTAGTGTCTCCTCCTAGACAGATGAGGTAATTAGCGGACTTCCCCCTGCCAGGGAACACCTGTGACACCAGGCAGCTCGGTGGAGTGCGGCCCCAAAATTCCCCCACCCACTCGGCCGCGTTTCGGAATTCTGAGTGTGGCGAGGTTCCGTCCTCTATCTGTAGCGCCTGGGATCTCCTAGGAGCACTCTGCGTGTCTTCCCCGAGTGTCTCCTAGTGCGGGCTGCCGGGGAAAGGCGGGGTTTGGGCTGGAAATGAAGGTAGCATCTAATGCCTCCCCCTGTATAGATGAGGTAATTAGCGGACTTCCCCCTGCCAGTGATCACCTGTGACACCAGGCAGCTGCGTGGGGGTAGGCCCCAAACCTCCCCACCCACTCGGCCGCGTTTCGGAATTCGGAGTGTGGCGAGGTTCCGTCCTCTGTCTGCAGTGCCTGGGATCTCCTAAGAGCACTCCGCGTATGTTCCCCGAGTGTATCCTAGTGCGGGCTGCAGGGGAAAGGCGGGGGTTGGGCTGGAAATGCAGGCAGCATCTAGTGCCTCCCCCTGTACAGATGAGGTAATTAGCGGAATTCCCCCTGACAGGGAACACCTGTGACACCAGGCAGCTCCGTGGAGTGCGGCCCCAAACTTTCCCCACCCACTCGGCCGCGTTTCGGAATTCTGAGTGTGGCGATGTTCCGTCCTCTGTCTGCAGCCCCTGGGATCTCCTAGGGGCACTCCGCGTGTCTTCCCCGAGTGTCTCCTAGTGCGGGCTGCCGGGGACAGGCGGGGGTTGGGCTGGAAATGCAGATAGCATCTAGTTCATCCCCCTGGGCAGATGAGGTATTTAGCGGACTTCCCCCTACCAGGGAACACCTGTGACACCAGGCAGATGCGTGGAGGTCTTCCCCTAACCTCCCACAACCACTCGGCTGCGTTTCGGAATTCTGAGTGTGGCGAGGTTCCGTCCTATGTCTGCAAAGCCTGGGATCTCCTAGGAGCCCTCCGCGTGTCTTCCCCGAGTGTCTCCTAGTGCGTGATGCCAGGGAAAGTCGGGGGTTGGGCTGGAAATGCAGATAGCATCTAGTGCCTCCCCCTGGAGAGATGAGGTAATTAGCGGAATTCCCCCTTCCAGGGAACACCTGTGACACCAGGCAGCTGCGTGGAGTTCAGCCCCAATACTCCCCCACCCACTCGGCCGCGTTTCGGAATTCTGAGTGTGGCGAGGTTCCGTCCTCTGTCTGCAACGTCTGGGATCTCCTAGGAGCCCTCCGCGTGTCTTCCCCGAGTATCTCATAGTGCGGGCTGACAGGGAAAGTCGGGGGTTGGGCTGGAAATGCAGGTAGAATCTAGTGCCTCCCGCTGGACAGATGAGGTAATTAGCGGACTTCCCCATGCCAGGGAACACCTGTAACACCAGGCAGCTGCGTGGATGGCGACCCCATACCTCCACAACCCACTTGGCCGCGTTTCGGAATTCTGAGTGTGGCGAGGTTCCGTCCTCTGTCTGCAGCGCCTGGGATCTCCTAGGATCCTTCTGCGTGTCTTCCCCGAGAGTGTCCTACTGCGAGCTGACGGGGAAAGGCGGGGGTTGGGCTGGAAATGCAGGTAGCATCTAGTGCCTCCCCATGGACAGATGAGGTAATTAGCGGAATTCCCCCTGTCAGGGAACACCTGTGACACCAGGCAGCTGCGTGGGGATCAGCCCCAAAACTCCCCCACACACTCGGCCGCGTTTCGGAATTCTGAGTGTGGCGAGGTTCCGTCCTCTGTCTGCAGCGCCTGGTATCTCCTAGGAGCCCTCTGCGTATCTTCCCCAAGTGTCTCCTAGTGCGGGCAGCAGGGTAAAGGCGGGGGTTGGGCTGGAAATGCAGGTAGCATCTAGTGCCTCCCCCTGGACAGATGAGGTATTTAGCGGAATTCACCCTGCCAGGGAACACCTGTGACACCAGGCATCTGCGAGGAGGGCGGCCCCAAACCTCCCCCAACCACTCGGCCGCGTTTCGGAATTCTGAGTGTGGCGAGGTTCCGTCCTCTTTCTGCAGCACCTGGGATCTCCTAGGAGCCTTCCCCGTGTCTTCCCCGAGTGTCTCCTTGTGCGGGCTGCCAGCGAAAGTCGGCGGTTGGACTGGAAAAGCAGGTAGCATCTAGTGCCTCCCCCTGGACAGATGAGGTAATTTGAGGAATTCCCCCTGCCAGGGAACACCTGTGACACCAGGCAGCTGCTTGGAGGGCGGCCCTAAACCTCCCCCCCCACTCGGCCGCGTTTCGGAATTCTGAGTGTGGCGAGGTTCCGTCCTCTGTCTGCAGTGCCTGGGATCTCCTAGGAGCCCTCCGCGTATCTTCCCCGAGTATCTCATAGTGTGGGCTGACGGGGAAATGCGGGGGTTGGGCTGAAAATGCAGGTAGCATCTAGTGCCTCCCGCTGGACAGATGAGGTAATTAGCGTACTTCCCCCTGCCAGGGAACAACTGGGACACCAGGCAGCCTCGTGGAGGGCGGCCCCAATCCTCCTGCACCCACTCGGCCGCGTTTCGGAATTCTGAGTGTGCCGAGGTTCCGTCCTCTGTCTGCAGCGCCTGGGATCTCCTAGGAGCCCTCCGCGTGTCTTCCCCGATTGTCTCCTATTGCGGGCTTCCGGGGAAAGTCGGGGGTTGACCTGGAAATGCAGGTAGCATCTAGTGCCTCCCGCTGGACAGATGAGGTAATTAGCAGACTTCCCCCTGCCAGGGAACACCTGTGACACCAGGCAGCTTCGTGTTGGGCGGCCCCAAACCTCCCCAACCCACTCGGCCGCGTTTCGGAATTCTGAGTGTGGCGAGGTTCCGTCCTCTGTCTGCAACGGCTGGGATCTCCTAGGATCCCTCTGCGTGTCTTCCCCGAGTGTCTCCTAGTGCGTGATCCCGGGGAAAGTCGGGGGTTGGGCTGGATATGCAGATAGCATCTAGTGCCTCCCCCTGATGAGATGAGGTAATTAGCGGACTTCCCCCTTCCAGGGAACACCTGTGACACCAGGCAGCTGCGTGGAGGTCAGCCCCAATACTCCCCCACCCACTCGGCCGCGTTTCGGAATTCTGAGAGTGGCGAGTTTCCGTCCTCTGTCTGCAGCGCCTGGGATATCCTAGGAGCCCACCGCGTGTCTTCCCCGAGTGTCTCCTAGTGCGGGCTGGCGGGGAAATTCGGGGGTTGTGCTGGAAATGCAGGTAGCATCTAGTGCCTCCCCCTGGACAGATGAGGTAATTAGCGGACTTCCCCCTTCCAGGGAACACCTGTGACACCAGGCAGCTGCGTGGAGGTCAGCCCCAATACTCCCCCACCCACTCGGCCGCGTTTCGGAATTCTGAGTGTGGCGAGGTTCCGTCCTCTGTCTGCAGCGCCTGGGATCTCCTAGGAGCACTCCGCGTATGTTCCCCGAGTGTATCCTAGTGTGGGCTGCAGGGGAAAGGTGAGGGTTGTGCTGGAAATGCAGGTAGCATCTAGTTCCTCCCCCTGGGCAGATGAGGTATTTAGCGGACTTCCCCCTACCAGGGAACACCTGTGACACCAGGCAGATGCGTGGAGGTCGTCCCCTAACCTCCCACACCCACTCGGCTGCGTTTCGGAATTCTGAGTGTGGCGAGGTTCCGTCCTCTGTCTGCAACGTCTGGGATATCCTAGGAGCCCACCGCGTGTCTTCCCCGAGTGTCTCCTAGTGCGGGCTTCCGGGGAAATTCGGGGGTTGTGCTGGAAATGCAGGTAGCATCTAGTGCCTCCCCCTGGACAGATGAGGTAATTAGCGGACTTCCCCCTGCCAGGGAACACCTGTGACACCAGGCAGCTGCGTTGAGGGCGGCCTCAAACCTCCCCCAACCACTCGGTCGCTTTTCGGAATTCTGAGTGTGGCGAGGTTCCGTCCTCTGTCTGCAGTGCCTGGGATCTCCTAGGAGCCCTCCGCGTGTCTTCCCCGGTATATCATAGTGCGGGCTGACAGGGAAAGTCGGGGGTTGGGCTGGAAATTCAGGTAGCATGTAGTGCCTCCCGCTGGACAGATGAGGTAATTAGCGGACTTCCCCCTGCCAGGGAACACCTATAACACCAGGCAGTTGCGTGGATGGCGACCCCAAACCTCCACAACCCACTTGGCCGCGTTTCGGAATTCTGAGTGTGGCGAGGTTCCGTCCTCTGTCTGCAGCGCCTGGGATCTCCTAGGATCCTTCTGCGTGTCTTCCCCGAGAGTGTCCTACTGCGAGCTGACGGGGAAAGGCGGGGGTTGGGCTGGAAATGCAGGTAGCATCTAGTGCCTCCCCATGGACAGATGAGGTAATTAGCGGAATTCCCCCTGTCAGGGAACACCTGTGACACCAGGCAGCTGCGTGGGGATCAGCCCCAAAACTCCCCCACACACTCGGCCGCGTTTCGGAATTCTGAGTGTGGCGAGGTTCCGTCCTCTGTCTGCAGCGCCTGGTATCTCCTAGGAGCCCTCTGCGTATCTTCCCCAAGTGTCTCCTAGTGCGGGCAGCAGGGTAAAGGCGGGGGTTGGGCTGGAAATGCAGGTAGCATCTAGTGCCTCCCCCTGGACAGATGAGGTATTTAGCGGAATTCACCCTGCCAGGGAACACCTGTGACACCAGGCATCTGCGAGGAGGGCGGCCCCAAACCTCCCCCAACCACTCGGCCGCGTTTCGGAATTCTGAGTGTGGCGAGGTTCCGTCCTCTTTCTGCAGCACCTGGGATCTCCTAGGAGCCTTCCCCGTGTCTTCCCCGAGTGTCTCCTTGTGCGGGCTGCCAGCGAAAGTCGGCGGTTGGACTGGAAAAGCAGGTAGCATCTAGTGCCTCCCCCTGGACAGATGAGGTAATTTGAGGAATTCCCCCTGCCAGGGAACACCTGTGACACCAGGCAGCTGCTTGGAGGGCGGCCCTAAACCTCCCCCCCCACTCGGCCGCGTTTCGGAATTCTGAGTGTGGCGAGGTTCCGTCCTCTGTCTGCAGTGCCTGGGATCTCCTAGGAGCCCTCCGCGTATCTTCCCCGAGTATCTCATAGTGTGGGCTGACGGGGAAATGCGGGGGTTGGGCTGAAAATGCAGGTAGCATCTAGTGCCTCCCGCTGGACAGATGAGGTAATTAGCGTACTTCCCCCTGCCAGGGAACAACTGGGACACCAGGCAGCCTCGTGGAGGGCGGCCCCAATCCTCCTGCACCCACTCGGCCGCGTTTCGGAATTCTGAGTGTGCCGAGGTTCCGTCCTCTGTCTGCAGCGCCTGGGATCTCCTAGGAGCCCTCCGCGTGTCTTCCCCGATTGTCTCCTATTGCGGGCTTCCGGGGAAAGTCGGGGGTTGACCTGGAAATGCAGGTAGCATCTAGTGCCTCCCGCTGGACAGATGAGGTAATTAGCAGACTTCCCCCTGCCAGGGAACACCTGTGACACCAGGCAGCTTCGTGTTGGGCGGCCCCAAACCTCCCCAACCCACTCGGCCGCGTTTCGGAATTCTGAGTGTGGCGAGGTTCCGTCCTCTGTCTGCAACGGCTGGGATCTCCTAGGATCCCTCTGCGTGTCTTCCCCGAGTGTCTCCTAGTGCGTGATCCCGGGGAAAGTCGGGGGTTGGGCTGGATATGCAGATAGCATCTAGTGCCTCCCCCTGATGAGATGAGGTAATTAGCGGACTTCCCCCTTCCAGGGAACACCTGTGACACCAGGCAGCTGCGTGGAGGTCAGCCCCAATACTCCCCCACCCACTCGGCCGCGTTTCGGAATTCTGAGAGTGGCGAGTTTCCGTCCTCTGTCTGCAGCGCCTGGGATATCCTAGGAGCCCACCGCGTGTCTTCCCCGAGTGTCTCCTAGTGCGGGCTGGCGGGGAAATTCGGGGGTTGTGCTGGAAATGCAGGTAGCATCTAGTGCCTCCCCCTGGACAGATGAGGTAATTAGCGGACTTCCCCCTTCCAGGGAACACCTGTGACACCAGGCAGCTGCGTGGAGGTCAGCCCCAATACTCCCCCACCCACTCGGCCGCGTTTCGGAATTCTGAGTGTGGCGAGGTTCCGTCCTCTGTCTGCAGCGCCTGGGATCTCCTAGGAGCACTCCGCGTATGTTCCCCGAGTGTATCCTAGTGTGGGCTGCAGGGGAAAGGTGAGGGTTGTGCTGGAAATGCAGGTAGCATCTAGTTCCTCCCCCTGGGCAGATGAGGTATTTAGCGGACTTCCCCCTACCAGGGAACACCTGTGACACCAGGCAGATGCGTGGAGGTCGTCCCCTAACCTCCCACACCCACTCGGCTGCGTTTCGGAATTCTGAGTGTGGCGAGGTTCCGTCCTCTGTCTGCAACGTCTGGGATATCCTAGGAGCCCACCGCGTGTCTTCCCCGAGTGTCTCCTAGTGCGGGCTTCCGGGGAAATTCGGGGGTTGTGCTGGAAATGCAGGTAGCATCTAGTGCCTCCCCCTGGACAGATGAGGTAATTAGCGGACTTCCCCCTGCCAGGGAACACCTGTGACACCAGGCAGCTGCGTTGAGGGCGGCCTCAAACCTCCCCCAACCACTCGGTCGCTTTTCGGAATTCTGAGTGTGGCGAGGTTCCGTCCTCTGTCTGCAGTGCCTGGGATCTCCTAGGAGCCCTCCGCGTGTCTTCCCCGGTATATCATAGTGCGGGCTGACAGGGAAAGTCGGGGGTTGGGCTGGAAATTCAGGTAGCATGTAGTGCCTCCCGCTGGACAGATGAGGTAATTAGCGGACTTCCCCCTGCCAGGGAACACCTATAACACCAGGCAGTTGCGTGGATGGCGACCCCAAACCTCCCCAACCCACTTGGCCGCGTTTCGGAATTCTGAGTGTGGCGAGTTTCGGTCCTCTGTCTGCAGGGCCTGGGATCTCCTAGGATCCTTCTGCGTGTCTTCCCCGAGAGTGTCCTACTGCGGGCTGACGGGGAAAGGCGGGGGTTGGGCTGGAAATGCAGGTAGCATCTAGTGCCTCCCCATGGACAGATGAGGTAATTAGCGGACTTCCCCCTGTCAGGGAACACCTGTGACACCAGGCAGCTGCGTGGAAATCAGCCCCAAAACTCCCCCACCCACTCGGCCGCGTTTCGAAATTCTGAGTGTGGCGATGTTCCGTCCTCTGTCTGCAGCGCCTGGTATCTCCTAGGAGCCCTCTGCGTATCTTCCCCGAGTGTCTCCTAGTGCGGGCTGCAGGGTAAAGGCGGGGGTTGGGCTGGAAATGCAGGTAGCATCTAGTGCCTCCCCCTGGACAGATGAGGTATTTAGCGGACTTCACCCTGCCAGGGAACACCTGTGACACCAGGCAGCTGCGTGGTGGGCGGACACAAATCTCCCGCACCCATTCGGCCCCGTTTCGGAATTCTGAGTGTGGCGAGGTTCCGTCCTCCGTCTGCAGCTCCTGGGATATCCTAGTAGCCCTCCACGTGTCTTCCCCGAGTGTCTCCTAGTGCGGGCTGCCGGGGAAATTCGGGGGTTGGGCTGGAACTGCTAGTAGCATCTAATGCCTACCCCTGGACAGATTAGGTAATTAGCGGAGTTCCGACTGCCAGGGAACACCTGTGACACTAGGCATTTGCGAGGAGGTCGGCCCCAAACCTCCCCCACCCACTCGGGCCCGTTTCGGAATTCTGAGTGTGGCGAGGATCCGTCCTCTTTCTGCAGCACCTGGGATCTCCTAGGAGCCTTCCCCGTGTCTTCCCCGAGTGTGTCCTAGTGCGGGCTGCCAGCGAAAGTCGGCGGTTGGGCTGGAAAAGCAGGTAGCATCTAGTGCCTCCCCCTGAACGGATGAGGTAATTTGCGGAATTCCCCCTGCCAGGGCACACCTGTGACTCCAGGCAACTGCGTGGAGGGCGGCCCTAAACCTCCCTCCCCACTCGGCCGCGTTTCGGAATTCTGAGTGTGGCGAGTTTCCGTCCTCTGTCTGCAGCGCCTGGGATTTCCTAGGAGCCCTCCGCGTGTCTTCCCCGAGTGTCTCCTAGTGCGGGCTGCCGGGGAAATTCGGGGGTTGGGCTGGAAATGCAGGCAGCATCTAGTGCCTCCCCCTGGACAGATGAGGTAATTAGCGGACTTCCCCCTGCCACGGAACACCTGTGACACCAGGCAGTTGCGTGGAGGGCGGCCCCAAACCTCCCCCAACCACTCGGTCGCTTTTCGGAATTCTGAGTGTGGCGAGGTTCCGTCCTCTGTCTGCAGTGCCTGGGATCTCCAAGGAGCCCTCCGCTTGTCTTCCCCGAGTATCTCATAGTGAGAGCAGACAGGGAAAGTCGGTGGTTGGGCTGGAAATTCAGGTAGCATCTAGTGCCTCCCGCTGGACAGATGAGGTAATTAGCGGACTTCCCCCTGCCAGGGAACACGTGTAACACCAGGCAGCTGCGTGGATGGCGACCCCAAACCTCCCCAACCAACTTGGCCGCGTTTCGGAATTCTGAGTGTGGCGAGGTTCGGTCCTCTGTCTGCAGCGCCTGGGATCTCCTAGGATCCTTCTGCGTGTCTTCCCCGAGAGTGTCCTACTGCGGGCTGACGGGGAAAGGCGGGGATTGGGCTGGAAATGCAGGTAGCATCTAGTGCCTCCCCATGGACAGATGAGGTAATTAGCGGACTTCCCCCTGTCAGGGAACACCTGTGACACCAGGCAGCTGAGTGGAGATCAGCCCCAAAACTCCCCCACCCACTCGGCCGCGTTTCGTAATTCTGAGTGTGGCGAGGTTCCGTCCTCTGTCTGCAGCGCCTGGTATCTCCTAGGAGCCCTCTGCGTATCTTCCCCGAGTGTCTCCTAGTGCAGGCTGCAGGGTAAATGCAGGGGTTCGGCTGGAAATGTAGGTAGCATCTAGTGCCTCCCCCTGGACAGATGAGGTATTTAGCGGACTTCACCCTGCCAGGGAACACCTGTGACACCAGGCAGCTGCGTGGTGGGCGGACACAAATCTCCCGCACCCACTCGGCCGCGTTTCGGAATTCTGAGTGTGGCGAGGTTCCGTCCTCTGTCTGCAGCTCCTGGGATAACCTAGTAGCCCTCCACGTGTCTTCCCCGAGTGTCTCCTAGTGCGGGCTGCCGGGGAAATTCGGGGGTTGGGCTGGAACTGCTAGTAGCATCTAATGCCTACCCCTGGACAGATGAGGTAATTAGCGGAGTTCCGACTGCCAGGGAACACCTGTTACACTAGGCATCTGCGAGGAGGGCGGCCCCAATCCTCCCCCACACACTCGGCCGCGTTTCGGAATTCTGAGGGTGGCGAGGTTCCGTCCTCTTTCTGCAGCACCTGGGATCTCCTAGGAGCCTTCCCCGTGTCTTCCCCGAGTGTCTCCTATTGCGGGCTGCCAGCGAAAGACGGCGGTTGGGCTGGAAAAGCAAGTAGCATCTAGTGCCTCCCCCTGGACAGATGAGGTAATTTGCGGAATTCCCCCTGCCAGGGAACACCTGTGACACCAGGCAGCTGCGTGGAGGGCCGCCCTAAAACTCCCCCCCCACTCGGCCGCGTTTCGGAATTCTGAGTGTGGCGAGGTTCCGTCCTCTGTCTGCAGTGCCTGGGATCTCCTAGGAGCCCTCCGCGTATCTTCCCCGAGTATCTCATAGTGTGGGCTGACGGGGAAATGCGGGGGTTGGGCTGGAAATGCAGGTAGCATCTAGTGCCTCCCGCTGGACAGATGAGGTAATTAACGTACTTCCCCCTGCCAGGGAACAACTGGGACACCAGGCAGCCTCGTGGAGGGCGGCCCCAATCCTCCCGCACCCACTCGGCCGCGTTTCGGAATTCTGAGTGTGCCGAGGTTCCGTCCTCTGTCTGCAGCGCCTGGGATCTCCTAGGAGCCCTCCGCGTGTCTTCCCCGAGTGTCTCCTATTGCGGGCTTCCGGGGAAAGTCGGGGGTTGACCTGGAAATGCAGGTAGCATCTAGTGCCTCCCGCTGGACAGATGAGGTAATTAGCAGACTTCCCCCTGCCAGGGAACACCTGTGACACCAGGCAGCTTCGTGTTGGGCGGCCCCAAACCTCCCCCACCCACTCGGCCGCGTTTCGGAATTCTGAGTGTGGCGAGGTTCCGTCCTCTGTCTGCAACGGCTGGGATCTCCTAGGATCCCTCTGCGTGTCTTCCCCGAGTGTCTCCTAGTGCGTGATCCCGGGGAAAGTCGGGGGTTGGGCTGGATATGCAGATAGCATCTAGTGCCTACCCCTGGTGAGATGAGGTAATTAGCGGACTTCCCCCTTCCAGGGAACACCTGTGACACCAGGCAGCTGCGTGGAGGTCAGCCCCAATACTCCCCCACCCACTCGGCCGCGTTTCGGAATTCTGAGAGTGGCGAGTTTCCGTCCTCTGTCTGCAGCGCCTGGGATATCCTAGGAGCCCACCGCGTGTCTTCCCCGAGTGTCTCCTAGTGCGGGCTGCCGGGGAAATTCGGGGGTTGTGCTGGAAATGCAGGTAGCATCTAGTGCCTCCCCCTGGACAGATGAGGTAATTAGCGGACTTCCCCCTTCCAGGGAACACCTGTGACACCAGGCAGCTGCGTGGAGGTCAGCCCCAATACTCCCCCACCCACTCGGCCGCGTTTCGGAATTCTGAGTGTGGCGAGGTTCCGTCCTCTGTCTGCAGCGCCTGGGATCTCCTAGGAGCACTCTGCGTATGTTCCCCGAGTGTATCCTAGTGCGGGCTGCAGGGGAAAGGTGAGGGTTGTGCTGGAAATGCAGGGTAGCATCTAGTTCCTCCCCCTGGGCAGATGAGGTATTTAGCGGACTTCCCCCTACCAGGGAACACCTGTGACACCAGGCAGATGCGTGGAGGTCGTCCCCTAACCTCCCACACCCACTCGGCTGCGTTTCGGAATTCTGAGTGTGGCGAGGTTCCGTCCTATGTCTGCAACGCCTGGGATCTCCTAGGAGCCCTCCGCGTGTCTTCCCCGAGTGTCTCCTAGTGCGTGATGCCGGGGAAAGTCGGGGGTTGGGCTGGAAATGCAGATAGCATCTAGTGCCTCCCCCTGGAGAGATGAGGTAATTAGCGGACTTCCCCCTTCCAGGGAACACCTGTGACACCAGGCAGCTGCGTGGTGGTCAGCCCCAATACTCCCCCACCCACTCGGCCGCGTTTCGGAATTCTGAGTGTGGCGAGGTTCCGTCCTCTGTCTGCAAAGTCTGGGATCTCCTAGGAGCCCTCCGCGTGTCTTCCCCGAGTATCTCATAGTGCGGGCTGACAGGGAAAGTCGGGGGTTGGGCTGGAAATGCAGGTAGCATCTAGTGCCTCCCGCTGGACAGATGAGGTAATTAGCGGACTTCCCCATGCCAGGGAACACCTGTAACACCAGGCAGCTGCGTGGATGGCGACCCCATACCTCCCCAACCCACTTGGCCGCGTTTCGGAATTCTGAGTGTGGCGAGGTTCGGTCCTCAGTCTGCAGCGCCTGGGATCTCCTAGGATCCTTCTGCGTGTCTTCCCCGAGAGTGTCCTACTGCGAGCTGACGGGGAAAGGCGGGGGTTGGGCTGGAAATGCAGGTAGCATCTAGTGCCTCCCCATGGACAGATGAGGTAATTAGCGGACTTCCCCCTGTCAGGGAACACCTGTGACACCAGGCAGCTGCGTGGAGATCAGCCCCAAAACTCCCCCACACACTCGGCCGCGTTTCGGAATTCTGAGTGTGGCGAGGTTCCGTCCTCTGTCTGCAGCGCCTGGTATCTCCTAGGAGCCCTCTGCGTATCTTCCCCAATTGTCTCCTAGTGCGGGCAGCAGGGTAAAGGCGGGGGTTGGGCTGGAAATGCAGGTAGCATCTAGTGCCTCCCCCTGGACAGATGAGGTATTTAGCGGACTTCACCCTGCCAGGGAACACCTGTGACACCAGGCATCTGCGAGGAGGGCGGCCCCAAACCTCCCCCACCCACTCGGCCGCGTTTCGGAATTCTGAGTGTGGCGAGGTTCCGTCCTCTTTCTGCAGCACCTGGGATCTCCTAGGAGCCTTCCCCGTGTCTTCCCCGAGTGTCTCCTAGTGCGGGCTGCCAGCGAAAGTCGGCGGTTGGACTGAAAAAGCAGGTAGCATCTAGTGCCTCCCCCTGGACAGATGAGGTAATTTGAGGAATTCCCCCTGCCAGGGAACACCTGTGACACCAGGCAGCTGCTTGGAGGGCGGCCCTAAACCTCCCCCCCCCACTCGGCCGCGTTTCGGAATTCTGAGTGTGGCGAGGTTCCGTCCTCTGTCTGCAGTGCCTGGGATCTCCTAGGAGCCCTCCGCGTATCTTCCCCGAGTATCTCATAGTGTGGGCTGACGGGGAAATGCGGGGGTTGGGCTGAAAATTCAGGTAGCATCTAGTGCCTCCCGCTGGACAGATGAGGTAATTAGCGTACTTCCCCCTGCCAGGGAACAACTGGGACACCAGGCAGCCTCGTGGAGGGCGGCCCCAATCCTCCCGCACCCACTCGGCCGCGTTTCGGAATTCTGAGTGTGCCGAGGTTCCGTCCTCTGTCTGCAGCGCCTGGGATCTCCTAGGAACCCTCCGCGTGTCTTCCCCGAGTGTCTCCTATTGCGGGCTTCCGGGGAAAGTCGGGGGTTGACCTGGAAATGCAGGTAGCATCTAGTGCCTCCCGCTGGACAGATGAGGTAATTAGCAGACTTCCCCCTGCCAGGGAACACCTGTGACACCAGGCAGCTTCGTGTTGGGCGGCCCCAAACCTCCCCCACCCACTCGGCCGCGTTTCGGAATTCTGAGTGTGGCGAGGTTCCGTCCTCTGTCTGCAACGGCTGGGATCTCCTAGGATCCCTCTGCGTGTCTTCCCCGAATGTCTCCTAGTGCGTGATCCCGGGGAAAGTCGGGGGTTGGGCTGGATATGCAGATAGCATCTAGTGCCTCCCCCTGGTGAGATGAGGTAATTAGCGGACTTCCCCCTTCCAGGGAACACCTGTGACACCAGGCAGCTGCGTGGAGGTCAGCCCCAATACTCCCCCACCCACTCGGCCGCGTTTCGGAATTCTGAGTGTGGCGAGGTTCCGTCCTCTGTCTGCAACGTCTGGGATATCCTAGGAGCCCACCGCGTGTCTTCCCCGAGTGTCTCCTAGTGCGGGCTGCCGGGGAAATTCGGGGGTTGTGCTGGAAATGCAGGTAGCATCTAGTGCCTCCCGCTGGACAGATGAGGTAATTAGCGGACTTCCCCCTGCCAGGGAACACCTGTGACACCAGGCAGCTGCGTTGAGGGCGGCCTCAAACCTCCCCCAACCACTCGGTCGCTTTTCGGAATTCTGAGTGTGGCGAGGTTCCGTCCTCTGTCTGCAGTGCCTGGGATCTCCTAGGAGCCCTCCGCGTGTCTTCCCCGGTATATCATAGTGCGGGCTGACAGGGAAAGTCGGGGGTTGGGCTGGAAATTCAGGTAGCATCTAGTGCCTCCCGCTGGACAGATGAGGTAATTAGCGGACTTCCCCCTGCCAGGGAACACCTATAACCCCAGGCAGTTGCGTGGATGGCGACCCCAAACCTCCCCAACCCACTTGGCCGCGTTTCGGAATTCTGAGTGTGGCGAGTTTCGGTCCTCTGTCTGCAAGGCCTGGGATCTCCTAGGATCCTTCTGCGTGTCTTCCCCGAGAGTGTCCTACTGCGGGCTGACGGGGAAAGGCGGGGGTTGGGCTGGAAATGCAGGTAGCATCTAGTGCCTCCCCATGGACAGATGAGGTAATTAGCGGACTTCCCCCTGTCAGGGAACACCTGTGACACCAGGCAGCTGCGTGGAAATCAGCCCCAAAACTCCCCCACCCACTCGGCCGCGTTTCGAAATTCTGAGTGTGGCGATGTTCCGTCCTCTGTCTGCAGCGCCTGGTATCTCCTAGGAGCCCTCTGCGTATCTTCCCCGAGTGTCTCCTAGTGCGGGCTGCAGGGTAAAGGCGGGGGTTGGGCTGGAAATGCAGGTAGCATCTAGTGCCTCCCCCTGGACAGATGAGGTATTTAGCGGACTTCACCCTGCCAGGGAACACCTGTGACACCAGGCAGCTGCGTGGTGGGCGGACACAAATCTCCCGCACCCATTCGGCCCCGTTTCGGAATTCTGAGTGTGGCGAGGTTCCGTCCTCCGTCTGCAGCTCCTGGGATATCCTAGTATCCCTCCACGTGTCTTCCCCGGGTGTCTCATAGTGCGGGCTGCCGGGGAAATTCGGGGGTTGGGCTGGAACTGCTAGTAGCATCTAATGCCTACCCCTGGACAGATTAGGTAATTAGCGGAGTTCCGACTGCCAGGGAAAACCTGTGACACTAGGCATTTGCGAGGAGGTCGGCCCCAAACCTCCCCCACCCACTCGGCCCCGTTTCGGAATTCTGAGTGTGGCGAGGATCCGTCCTCTTTCTGCAGCACCTGGGATCTCCTAGGAGCCTTCCCCGTGTCTTCCCCGAGTGTCTCCTAGTGCGGGCTGCCAGCGAAAGTCGGCGGTTGGGCTGGAAAAGCAGGTAGCATCTAGTGCCTCCCCCTGGACGGATGAGGTAATTTGCGGAATTCCCCCTGCCAGGGCACACCTGTGACTCCAGGCAACTGCGTGGAGGGCGGCCCTAAACCTCCCTCCCCACTCGGCCGCGTTTCGGAATTCTGAGTGTGGCGAGTTTCCGTCCTCTGTCTGCAGCGCCTGGGATTTCCTAGGAGCCCTCCGCGTGTCTTCCCCGAGTGTCTCCTAGTGCGGGCTGCCGGGGAAATTCGGGGGTTGGGCTGGAAATGCAGGCAGCATCTAGTGCCTCCCCCTGGACAGATGAGGTAATTAGCGGACTTCCCCCTGCCACGGAACACCTATGACACCAGGCAGTTGCGTGGAGGGCGGCCCCAAACCTCCCCCAACCACTCGGTCGCTTTTCGGAATTCTGAGTGTGGCGAGGTTCCGTCCTCTGTCTGCAGTGCCTGGGATCTCCAAGGAGCCCTCCGCTTGTCTTCCCCGAGTATCTCATAGTGCGGGCTGACAGGGAAATTCGGTGGTTGGGCTGGAAATTCAGGTAGCATCTAGTGCCTCCCGCTGGACAGATGAGGTAATTAGCGGACTTCCCCCTGCCAGGGAACACGTGTAACACCAGGCAGCTGCGTGGATGGCGACCGCAAACGTCCCCAACCAACTTGGCCGCGTTTCGGAATTCTGAGTGTGGCGAGGTTCGGTCCTCTGTCTGCAGCGCCTGGGATCTCCTAGGATCCTTCTGCGTGTCTTCCCCGAGAGTGTCCTACTGCGGGCTGACGGGGAAAGGCGGGGGTTGGGCTGGAAATGCAGGTAGCATCTAGTGCCTCCCCCTGGACAGATGAGGTAATTAGCGGAATTCCCCCTGCCAGGGAACACCTGTGACACCAGGCATCTCCGTGGAGGTAGGCCCCAAACCTCCCCCACCCACTCGGCCGCGTTTCGGAATTCTGAGTGTGGCGAGGTTCCGTCCTCTGTCTGCAGCGCCTGGGATCTCCTAGGAGCCATCCGCGTGTCTTACCCGAGTGTCTCCTAGTGCGGGCTGCCGAGGAAATGCGGGGGTTTTGCTGGAAATGCATGTAGCATCTAGTGCCTCCCCCTGGACAGATGAGGTAATTAGCGGAATTCCCCCTGCCAGGGAACACCTGTGACACCAGGCAGCTTCGTATTGGGCGGCCCCAAACCTCCCCCACCCACTCGGCCGCGTTTCGGAATTCTGAGTGTGGCGAGGTTCCGTCCTCTGTCTGCAGCGACTGGGATCTCCTAGGATCCCTCCGCGTGTCTTCCCCGAGTGTCCCCTAGTGCGTGATGCCGGGGAAAGTCGGGGGGTGGGCTGGAAATGCAGACAGCATCTAGTGCCTCCCCCTGGACAGATGAGGTAATTAGCGGAATTCCCCCTGCCAGTGAACACCTGTGACACCAGGCAGCTGCATGGGGGGCGGCCCCAAACCTCCCCCAACCACTTGGCCGCGTTTCGGAATTCTGAGTGTGGTGAGTTTCCGTCCTCTGTCTGCAGCGCCTGGGATCTCCTAGGAGCCTTCTGCGTGTCTTCCCCGTGAGTCTCCTAGTGCGGGGTGACGTGTAAATGCGGGGGTTGGGCTGGAAATGCAGGTAGCATCTAGTGCCTCCCCCTGGACAGATGAGGTAATTAGCGGACTTCCCCTGCCAGGGAACACTTGTGACAACAGGCAGCTCCGTGGAGGTCAGCCCCAAACCTCCCCTAACCACTCGGCCGCATTTCGGAATTCTGAGTGTGGCGAGGTTCCGTCATCTGTCTGCAGCGCCTGGGATCTCCTAGGAGCCCATCGCGTGTCTTCCCCGAGTGCCTCATATTGCGGACTGACGGGGAAACGCGGGGCTTGGGCTGAAAATGCCGGTAGCATCTACTGCCTACCCCTGGAGAGATGAGGTATTTAGCGGAATTCCCCCTGCAAGGGAACACCTGTGACACCAGGCAGCTGCGTTGGGGTCGGCCCTAAACCTCCCCCACCCACTCGGCCGCGTTTCGGAATTCTGAGTGTCGCGAGGTTCCGTCCTCTTTCTGCAGCACCTGGGATCTACTAGGAGCCTTCCACGTGTCGTCCCCGAGTGTCTCCTAGTGCGGGCTGCCAGCGAAAGTCGGCGGTTGGGCTGGAAAAGAAGGGAGCATCTAGTGCCTCCCCCTGGACAGATGAGGTAATTAGCGGAATTCCACCTGCCAGGGAACACCTGTGACACCAGGCAGCTGCGTGGTGGGCGGCCCCAAACCTCCCCCCCACTCGGCCGCGTTTCGGAATTCTGAGTGTGGCGAGGTTCCGTCCTCAGTCTGCAGCGCCTGGGATCTCCTAGGAGCCTTCTGCGTGTCTTCCCCGAGTGTCTCATAGTGCGGGCTGACGGGGAAAGGCGGGGTTTGGGCTGAAAAGGCAGGTAGCGTCTAGTGCCTCCCCCTGGACGGATGAGGTAATTAGCGGAATTCCCCCTGCCAGGGAACAACTGGGACACCAGGCAGCCTCGTGGATGGCGGCCCCAATCCTCCCGCACCCACTCGGCCGCGTTTCGGAATTCTGAGTGTGCCGAGGTTCCGTCCTCTGTCTGCAGCGCCTGGGATATCCTAGGAGCCCTCCGCGGGTCTTCCCCGAGTGTCTCCTCGTGCGGGCTGCCGGGTTAAGTCGGGGGTTGGGCTCGAAATTCAGGTAGCATCTAGTGCCTCCCCCTGGACAGATGAGGTAATTAGCGGAATTCCCCCTTCCAGGGAACACGTGTGACACCAGGCAGCTACGTGGAGGGCGGCCCCAAACCTCCCCCACCCACTCGGGCGCGTTTTGGAATTCTGAGTGTGGCGAAGTTCCGTCCTCTGTCTGCAGATCCTGGGATCTCCTAGGAGCCTTCTGCGTGTCTTCCCCGAGTGTCTCCTAGTGCGGGCTGCCGGGTAAAGGCGGGGATTGGCCTGGAAATGCAGGTAGCATCTAGTGCCTCCCCCTGGACAGATGAGGTAATTAGCGGATTTCACAATACCAGGGAACACCTGTGAAACCAGGCAGCTGCTTGGAGGTTGGCCCCAAACCTCCCCCACACACTCGGGCGCGTTTCGGAATTCTGAATGTGGCGAGGTTTCGTCCTCTGTCTGCAGTGCCTGGGATCTCCTAGGAGCCCTCCGAGTGTCTTCCCCGAGTGTCTCCTAGTGCGGGCTGCCGGGTAAAGGCGGGAATTGGCTTGGAAATGCAGGTAGCATCTAGTGCCTCCCCCTGGACAGATGAGGTAATTAGCGGATTTCACAATAACAGGGAACACCTGTGAAACCAGGCAGCTGCTTGGAGGGTGGCCCCAAACCTCCCCCACACACTCGGGCGCGTTTCGGAATTCTGAGTGTGGCGAGGTTCCGTCCTCTGTCTGCAGTGCCTGGGATCTCCTAGGAGCCCTCCGAGTGTCTTCCCCGAGTGTCTCCTAGGGCGGGCTGCCGGGGAAATGCGGGGGTTCGACTGGAATACAGGTAGCATCTAGGGCCTCCCCCTGGACAGATGAGGTATTTAGCGGAATTCCACCTGCCAGGGAACACCTGTGACACCAGGCAGTTGCGTGGAGGGCGGCCCCAAATCTCCCCCGCCCACTCGGCCGCGTTTCGGAATTCTGAGTATGGCGAGGTTCCATCCTCTGTCTGCAGCGCCTGGGATCTCCTAGGAGCCCTCCGCGTGTCTTCCCCGAGTGTCTCATAGTTCGGCCTACCGAGGAAAGGCGGGGTTTGGCTGGAAATGCAGGTAGCATCTAGTGCCTCCCCCTGGACAGATGAGGTAATTAGCGGAATTCCCCCTGCCAGTGAACACCTGTGACACCAGACAGCTGCGTGGGTGTAGGCCCCAAACCTACCCACCCAGTCGGCCGCGTATCGGAATTCTGAGGGTGGCGAGGTTCTGTCCTCTGTCTGCAGCGCCTGTGATCAACTAGGAGCCCTCCGCGTGTCTTCCCCGAGTGTCTCCTAGTGCGGGCTGCCGAGGAAATGCGGGGGTTTTGCTGGAAATGCATGTAGCATCTAGTGCCTCCCCCTGGACAGATGAGGTAATTAGCGGAATTCCCCCTGCCATGGAACACCTGTGACACCAGGCAGCTTCGTGGTGGCGGCCACAAACCTCCCCCACCCACTCGGCCGCGTTTCGGAATTCTGAGTGTGGCAAGGGTCCGTCCTCTGTCTGCAGCGCCTGGGATCTCCTAGATCCCTCCGCGTGACTTCCCCGAGTGTCTCCTACTGCGGGTTGCCGGGGAAAGTCGGGGGTTGGGCTGGAAATGCAGGTAGCATCTAGTGCCTCCCCCTGGACAGATGAGGTAATTAGCGGACTTCCCCCTGCCAGGGAACACCTGTGAAACCAGGCAGCTGCTTGGAGGGTGGCCCCGAACCTCCCCCACCCACTCGGGCGCGTTTCGGAATTCTGAGTGTGGCGAGGTTCCGTCCTCTGTCTGCAGTGCCTGGGATCTCCTAGGAGCCCTCCGCGTGTCTTCCCCGAGTGTCTCCTAGTGCGGGCTGCCGGGAAAATGCGGGGGTTGGGCTTGAAATGCAGGTAGCATCTAGTGCCTCCCCCTGGACAGATGAGGTATTTAGCGGACTTCCACCTGCCAGGGAACACCTGTGACACCAGGCAGCTGCGTGGAGGGCGGCCCCAAAACTCCCCCACCCACTCGGCCGCGTTTCGGAATTCTGAGTGTGGCGAGGTTCCGTCCTCCGTCTGCAGCGCCTGGGATCTCCTAGGAGCCCTCCGCGTGTCTTCCCCGAGTGTCTCCTTGTGCGGGCTTCCGAGGAAATGCGGGGGTTTGGCTGGAAATACAGGTAGCATCTAGTGCCTCCCCCTGGACAGATGAGGTAATTAGCGGAATTCCCCCTGCCAGGGAACACCTGTGACACCAGACAGCTGCGTGGAGGGCGGCCCCAAACCTCCCCCAACCACTCGGCCTCGTTTCGGAATTCTGAGTGTGGCGAGGTTCCATCCTCTGTCTGAAGCGCCTGGGATCTCCTAGGAGCCCTCCGCGTGTATTCCCCGAGAGTCTCCTAGTGCAAGCTGCTAGGGAAATGCGGGGGTTGGGCTGGAAATGCAGGTAGCATCTAGTGCCTCCCCCTGGACAGATGAGGTAATTAGCGGAATTCCCCCTGCCAGGGAACACCTGTGACACCAGGCATCTCCGTGGAGGTAGGCCCCAAACCTCCCCCACCCACTCGGCCGCGTTTCGGAATTCTGAGTGTGGCGAGGTTCCGTCCTCTGTCTGCAGCGCCTGGGATCTCCTAGGAGCCATCGGCGTGTCTTCCCCGAGTGTCTCCTAGTGCGTGATGCCGGGGAAAGTCGGGGGGTGGGCTGGAAATGCAGACAGCATCTAGTGCCTCCCCCTGGACAGATGAGGTAATTAGCGGAATTCCCCCTGCCAGTGAACACCTGTGACACCAGGCAGCTGCATGGGGGGCGGCCCCAAACCTCCCCCAACCACTTGGCCGCGTTTCGGAATTCTGAGTGTGGTGAGTTTCCGTCCTCTGTCTGCAGCGCCTGGGATCTCCTAGGAGCCTTCTGCGTGTCTTCCCCGTGAGTCTCCTAGTGCGGGGTGACGTGTAAATGCGGGGGTTGGGCTGGAAATGCAGGTAGCATCTAGTGCCTCCCCCTGGACAGATGAGGTAATTAGCGGACTTCCCCTGCCAGGGAACACCTGTGACAACAGGCAGCTGCGTGGAGGTCAGCCCCAAACCTCCCCTAACCACTCGGCCGCGTTTCGGAATTCTGAGTGTGGCGAGGTTCCGTCATCTGTCTGCAGCGCCTGGGATCTCCTAGGAGCCCATCGCGTGTCTTCCCCGAGTGCCTCATATTGCGGACTGACGGGGAAACGCGGGGCTTGGGCAGAAAATGCCGGCAGCATCTACTGCCTACCCCTGGAGAGATGAGGTATTTAGCGGAATTCCCCCTGCAAGGGAACACCTGTGACACCAGGCAGCTGCGTTGGGGTCGGCCCCAAACCTCCCCCAACCACTCAGCTGCGTTTCGGAATTCTGAGTGTGGCGAGGTTCCGTCCTCTGTCTGCAGCTCCTGGGATAACCTAGGAGACCTCCACGTGTCTTCCCCGAGTGTCTCCTAGTGCGGGCTGCCGGGGAAATTCGGGGGTTGGGCTGGAACTGCTAGTAGCATCTCATGCCTCCCCCTGAACTGATGAGGTAATTAGCGGAGTTCCGACTGCCAGGGAACACCTGTGACACTAGGCATCTGCGAGGAGGGCGGCCCCAAACCTCCCCCACCCACTCGGCCGCGTTTCGGAATTCTGAGTGTCGCGAGGTTCCGTCCTCTTTCTGCAGCACCTGGGATCTACTAGGAGCCTTCCACGTGTCGTCCCCGAGTGTCTCCTAGTGCGGGCTGCCAGCGAAAGTCGGCGGTTGGGCTGGAAAAGAAGGGAGCATCTAGTGCCTCCCCCTGGACAGATGAGGTAATTAGCGGAATTCCACCTGCCAGGAAACACCTGTGACACCAGGCAGCTGCGTGGTGGGCGGCCCCAAACCTCCCCCCCACTCGGCCGCGTTTCGGAATTCTGAGTGTGGCGAGGTTCCGTCCTCAGTCTGCAGCGCCTGGGATCTCCTAGGAGCCCTCCGCGGGTCTTCCCCGAGTGTCTCCTCGTGCGGGCTGCCGGGTTAAGTCGGGGGTTGGGCTCGAAATTCAGGTAGCATCTAGTGCCTCCCCCTGGACAGATGAGGTAATTAGCGGAATTCCCCCTTCCAGGGAACACGTGTGACACCAGGCAGCTACGTGGAGGGCGGCCCCAAACCTCCCCCACCCACTCGGGCGCGTTTTGGAATTCTGAGTGTGGCGAAGTTCCGTCCTCTGTCTGCAGATCCTGGGATCTCCTAGGAGCCTTCTGCGTGTCTTCCCCGAGTGTCTCCTAGTGCGGGCTGCCGGGTAAAGGAGGGGATTGGCCTGGAAATGCAGGTAGCATCTAGTGCCTCCCCCTGGACAGATGAGGTAATTAGCGGATTTCACAATACCAGGGAACACCTGTGAAACCAGGCAGCTGCTTGGAGGTTGGCCCCAAACCTCCCCCACACACTCGGGCGCGTTTCGGAATTCTGAATGTGGCGAGGTTCCGTCCTCTGTCTGCAGTGCCTGGGATCTCCTAGGAGCCCTCCGAGTGTCTTCCCCGAGTGTCTCCTAGTGCGGGCTGCCGGGTAAAGGCGGGAATTGGCCTGGAAATGCAGGTAGCATCTAGTGCCTCCCCCTGGACAGATGAGGTAATTAGCGGATTTCACAATACCAGGGAACACCTGTGAAACCAGGCAGCTGCTTGGAGGGTGGCCCCAAACCTCCCCCACACACTCGGGCGCGTTTCGGAATTCTGAGTGTGGCGAGGTTCCGTCCTCTGTCTGCAGTGCCTGGGATCTCCTAGGAGCCCTCCGAGTGTCTTCCCCGAGTGTCTCCTAGTGCGGGCTCCCGGGGAAATGCGGGGGTTCGACTGGAATACAGGTAGCATCTAGGGCCTCCCCCTGGACAGATGAGGTATTTAGCGGACTTCCACCTGCCAGGGAACACCTGTGACACCAGGCAGTTGCGTGGAGGGCGGCCCCAAATCTCCCCCGCCCACTCGGCCGCGTTTCGGAATTCTGAGTATGGCGAGGTTCCATCCTCTGTCTGCAGCGCCTGGGATCTCCTAGGAGGCCTCCGCCTGTCTTCCCCGAGTGTCTCATAGTTCGGCCTACCGAGGAAAGGCGGGGTTTGGCTGGAAATGCAGGTAGCATCTAGTGCCTCCCCCTGGACAGATGAGGTAATTAGCGGAATTCCCCCTGCCAGTGAACACCTGTGACACCAGACAGCTGCGTGGGTGTAGGCCCCAAACCTCCCCACCCAGTCGGCCGCGTATCGGAATTCTGAGGGTGGCGAAGTTCTGTCCTCTGTCTGCAGCGCCTGTGATCAACTAGGAGCCCTCCGCGTGTCTTCCCCGAGTGTCTCCTAGTGCGGGCTGCCGAGGAAATGCGGGGGTTTTGCTGGAAATGCATGTAGGATGTAGTGCCTCCCCCTGGACAGATGAGGTAATTAGCGGAATTCCCCCTGCCATGGAACACCTGTGACACCAGGCAGCTTCGTGGTGGCGGCCCCAAACCTCCCCCACCCACTCGGCCGCGATTCGGAATTCTGAGTGTGGCAAGGTTCCGTCCTCTGTCTGCAGCGCCTGGGATCTCCTAGATCCCTCCGCGTGACTTCCCCGAGTGTCTCCTACTGCGGGATGCCGGGGAAAGTCGGGGGATGGGCTGGAAATGCAGGTAGCATCTAGTGCCTCCCCCTGGACAGATGAGGTTATTAGCGGACTTCCCCCTTCCAGGGAACACCTGTGACACCAGGCAGCTTCGTGGAGGGCGGCCCCGAAACTCCCCCACCCACTCGGGCGCGTTTCGGAATTCTGAGTGTGGCGAGGTTCCGTCCTCTGTCTGCAGCGCCTGGGATCTCCTAGGATCACTCCGCGTGCCTTCCCCGAGTGTCTCCTAGTGCGGGATGCTGGGGAAAGTCGGGGGTTTTGCTGGAAATGCAGGTAGCATCAAGTGCCTCCCCCTGGACAGATGAGGTAGTTAGCGGACTTCCCACTGCCAGGGAACACCTGTGACACCAGGCATCTGCGTGGAGGCGGCCCCAAAACTCCCCCACCCACTCGGCCGCGTTTCGGAATTCTGAGTGTGGCGAAGTTCCGTCCTCTGTCTGCAGCGCCTGGGATCTCCTAGGATCACTCCGCGTGCCTTCCCCGAATGTCTCCTAGTGCGGGCTGCCGAGGAAAGTCGGGGGTTGGGCTGGAAATGCAGGTAGCATCTAGTGCCATCCCCTGGACAGATGAGGTAATTAGCGGACTTCCTCCTGCCAGGGAACACCTGTGACACCAGGCAGATTCGTGAAGGGCGGCCCCAAAACTCCCCCACACACTCGGCCGCGTTTCGGAATTCTGAGTGTGGCGAGGTTCCGTCCTCTGTCTGCAGCGCCTGGGATATCTTAGGAGCCCTCCGCGTGACTTCCCCGAGTGTCTCCTAGTGCGGGCTTCCGGGGAAATTCGGGGGGTTGGGCTGGAAATGCTGGTAGCATCTAGTGCCATCCCCTGGACAGATGAGGTAATTAGCGGACTTCCCCCTGCCAGGGAACACCTGTGACACCAGGCAGCTGCATGGGGGGCGGCCCCAAACCTCCCCCAACCACTTGGCCGCGTTTCGGAATTCTGAGTGTGGTGAGTTTCCGTCCTCTGTCTGCAGCGCCTGGGATCTCCTAGGAGCCTTCTGCGTGTCTTCCCCGTGAGTCTCCTAGTGCGGGGTGACGTGTAAATGCGGGGGTTGGGCTGGAAATGCAGGTAGCATCTAGTGCCTCCCCCTGGACAGATGAGGTAATTAGCGGACTTCCCCTGCCAGGGAACACCTGTGACAACAGGCAGCTGCGTGGAGGTTAGCCCCAAACCTCCCCTAACCACTCGGCCGCGTTTCGGAATTCTGAGTGTGGCGAGGTTCCGTCATCTGTCTGCAGCGCCTGGGATCTCCTAGGAGCCCATCGCGTGTCTTCCCCGAGTGCCTCATATTGCGGACTGACGGGGAAACGCGGGGCTTGGGCTGAAAATGCCGGCAGCATCTACTGCCTACCCCTGGAGAGATGAGGTATTTAGCGGAATTCCCCCTGCAAGGGAACACCTGTGACACCAGGCAGCTGCGTTGGGGTCGGCCCCAAACCTCCCCCAACCACTCAGCTGCGTTTCGGAATTCTGAGTGTGGCGAGGTTCCGTCCTCTGTCTGCAGCTCCTGGGATAACCTAGGAGACCTCCACGTGTCTTCCCCGAGTGTCTCCTAGTGCGGGCTGCCGGGGAAATTCGGGGGTTGGGCTGGAACTGCTAGTAGCATCTCATGCCTCCCCCTGAACTGATGAGGTAATTAGCGGAGTTCCGACTGCCAGGGAACACCTGTGACACTAGGCATCTGCGAGGAGGGCGGCCCCAAACCTCCCCCACCCACTCGGCCGCGTTTCGGAATTCTGAGTGTCGCGAGGTTCCGTCCTCTTTCTGCAGCACCTGGGATCTACTAGGAGCCTTCCACGTGTCGTCCCCGAGTGTCTCCTAGTGCGGGCTGCCAGCGAAAGTCGGCGGTTGGGCTGGAAAAGAAGGGAGCATCTAGTGCCTCCCCCTGGACAGATGAGGTAATTAGCGGAATTCCACCTGCCAGGAAACACCTGTGACACCAGGCAGCTGCGTGGTGGGCGGCCCCAAACCTCCCCCCCACTCGGCCGCGTTTCGGAATTCTGAGTGTGGCGAGGTTCCTTCCTCAGTCTGCAGCGCCTGGGATCTCCTAGGAGCCTTCTGCGTGTCTTCCCCGAGTGTCTCATAGTGCGGGCTGACGGGGAAAGGCGGGGTTTGGGCTGAAAAGGCAGGTAGCATCTAGTGCCTCCCCCTGGACGGATGAGGTAATTAGCGGAATTCCCCCTGCCAGGGAACAACTGGGACACCAGGCAGCCTCGTGGATGGCGGCCCCAATCCTCCCGCACCCACTCGGCCGCGTTTCGGAATTCTGAGTGTGCCGAGGTTCCGTCCTCTGTCTGCAGCGCCTGGGATATCCTAGGAGCCCTCCGCGGGTCTTCCCCGAGTGTCTCCTCGTGCGGGCTGCCGGGTTAAGTCGGGGGTTGGGCTCGAAATTCAGGTAGCATCTAGTGCCCTCCCCCTGGACAGATGAGGTAATTAGCGGAATTCCCCCTTCCAGGGAACACGTGTGACACCAGGCAGCTACGTGGAGGGCGGCCCCAAACCTCCCCCACCCACTCGGGCGCGTTTTGGAATTCTGAGTGTGGCGAAGTTCCGTCCTCTGTCTGCAGATCCTGGGATCTCCTAGGAGCCTTCTGCGTGTCTTCCCCGAGTGTCTCCTAGTGCGGGCTGCCGGGTAAAGGAGGGGATTGGCCTGGAAATGCAGGTAGCATCTAGTGCCTCCCCCTGGACAGATGAGGTAATTAGCGGATTTCACAATACCAGGGAACACCTGTGAAACCAGGCAGCTGCTTGGAGGTTGGCCCCAAACCTCCCCCACACACTTGGGCGCGTTTCGGAATTCTGAATGTGGCGAGGTTTCGTCCTCTGTCTGCATTGCCTGGGATCTGATAGGAGCCCTCCGAGTGTCTTCCCCGAGTGTCTCCTAGTGCGGGCTGCCGGGTAAAAGGCGGGAATTGGCCTGGAAATGCAGGTAGCATCTAGTGCCTCCCCTGGACAGATGAGGTAATTAGCGGATTTCACAATACCAGGGAACACCTGTGAAACCAGGCAGCTGCTTGGAGGGTGGCCCCAAACCTCCCCCCACACACTCGGGCGCGTTTCGGAATTCTGAGTGTGGCGAGGTTCCGTCCTCTGTCTGCAGTGCCTGGGATCTCCTAGGAGCCCTCCGAGTGTCTTCCCCGAGTGTCTCCTAGTGCGGGCTGCCGGGGAAATGCGGGGGTTCGACTGGAATACAGGTAGCATCTAGGGCCTCCCCCTGGACAGATGAGGTATTAGCGGACTTCCACCTGCCAGGGAACACCTGTGACACCAGGCAGTTGCGTGGAGGGCGGCCCCAAATCTCCCCCGCCCACTCGGCCGCGTTTCGGAATTCTGAGTATGGCGAGGTTCCATCCTCTGTCTGCAAGCGCCTGGGATCTCCTAGGAGGCCTCCGCCTGTCTTCCCCGAGTGTCTCATAGTTCGGCCTACCGAGGAAAGGCGGGGTTTGGCTGGAAATGCAGGTAGCATCTAGTGCCTCCCCCTGGACAGATGAGGTAATTAGCGGAATTCCCCCTGCCAGTGAACACCTGTGACACCAGACAGCTGCGTGGTGTAGGCCCCAAACCTCCCCACCCAGTCGGCCGCGTATCGGAATTCTGAGGGTGGCGAGGTTCTGTCCTCTGTCTGCAGCGCCTGTGATCAACTAGGAGCCCTCCGCGTGTCTTCCCCGAGTGTCTCCTAGTGCGGGCTGCCGAGGAAATGCGGGGGTTTTGCTGGAAATGCATGTAGGATGTAGTGCCTCCCCCTGGACAGATGAGGTAATTAGCGGAATTCCCCCTGCCATGGAACACCTGTGACACCAGGCAGCTTCGTGGTGGCAGCCCCAAACCTCCCCCACCCACTTGGCCGCGTTTCGGAATTCTGAGTGTGGCAAGGTTCCGTCCTCTGTCTGCAGCGCCTGGGATCTCCTAGATCCCTCCGCGTGACTTCCCCGAGTGTCTCCTACTGCGGGATGCCGGGGAAAGTCGGGGGATGGGCTGGAAATGCAGGTAGCATCTAGTGCCTTCCCCTGGACAGATGAGGTTATTAGCGGACTTCCCCCTTCCAGGGAACACCTGTGACACCAGGCAGCTTCGTGGAGGGCGGCCCCGAAACTCCCCCACCCACTCGGGCGCGTTTCGGAATTCTGAGTGTGGCGAGGTTCCGTCCTCTGTCTGCAGCGCCTGGGATCTCCTAGGATCCCTCCGCGTGCATTCCCCGAATGTCTCCTAGTGCGGGCTGCCGAGGAAAGTCGGGGGTTGGGCTGGAAATGCAGGTAGCATCTAGTGCCATCCCCTGGACAGATGAGGTAATTAGCGGACTTCCTCCTGCCAGGGAAACACCTGTGACACAGGCAGATTCGTGAAGGGCGGCCCCAAAACTCCCCCCACACACTCGGCCGCGTTTCGGAATTCTGAGTGTGGCGAGGTTCCGTCCTCTGTCTGCAGCGCCTGGGATATCTTAGGAGCCCTCCGCGTGACTTCCCCGAGTGTCTCCTAGTGCGGGCTTCCGGGGAAATTCGGGGGGTTGGGCTGGAAATGCAGGTAGCATCTAGTGCCATCCCCTGGACAGATGAGGTAATTAGCGGACTTCCCCCTGCCAGGGAACACCTGTGACACCAGGCAGCTTCGTGGAAGGCCGTCTGAAACCTCCCCCAACCACTCGGCCGCGGTTTCGGAATTCTGAGTGTGGCGAGGTTCCATCATCTGTCTGCAGCGCCTGGGATCTCCTAGGAGCCCTCCGCGTGTCTTCCTCGAGTGTCTCATAGTGCGGGCTGCCGTGGAAAAGCGGGGGTAGGGCTGGAAATGCAGGTAGCATCTAGTGCCTCCCCCTGGACAGATGAGGAAATTAGAGGACTTCCCCCTGCCAGGGAACACCTGTGACACCAGGCAGCTCCGTGGAGTTTCGGCCCAAACTTCCCCCACCCCTCGGCCGCGTTTCGGAATTCTGAGTGTGGCGAGGTTCCGTCCTCTGTCTGCAGCGCCTGGGATCTCCTAGAGCCCTCCGCGTGTCTTCCCGAGTGTCTCCTAGTGCGGGCTGCCGAGGAAATGCGGGGGTTTGCTGGAAATGCATGTAGGATGTAGTGCCATCCCCCTGGACAGATGAGGTAATTACGGAATTCCCCCTGCCATGGAACACCTGTGACACCCTGGCAGCTTCGTGGTGGCGGCCCCAAACCTCCCCAACCCACTCGGCCGCGTTTCGGAATTCTGAGTGTGGCGAGGTTCCGTCCTCTGTCTGCAGCGCCTGGGATCTCCTAGGATCCCTCCGCGTGTCTTCCCCGAGTGTCTCCTACTGCGGGATGCCGGGGAAATTCGGGGTTGGGCTGGAAATGCAGGTAGCATCTAGTGCCTCCCCCTGGACAGATGAGGTTATTAGCGGACTTCCCACTGCAATTGAACACCTGTGACACCAGGCAGCTTCGTGGAGGGCGGCCCCAAAACTACCCCACCCACTCGGCCGCGTTTCGGAATTCTGAGTGTGGCGAGGTTCTGTCCTCTGTCTGCAGCGCCTGGGATCTCCTAGGATCCCTCCGCGTGCCTTCCCCGAGTGTCTCCTAGTGCGGGATGCTGGGGAAGTCGGGGGTTTTGCTGGAATGGCAGGTAGCATCAAGTGCCTCCCCCTGG